>NC_041058.1:15875643-16175643 GCF_900634775.1 Gouania willdenowi | reverse complement strand
CCTTTACTTCAGAGAGTATAATTGCAATTCTCAAATTTGCTACTCAAAACTATTTTAAAAAAAAAAAAACAAGTTTTGACAGGATTGTAAAATAAGAAAAACAACTTTTTGTATTAACTTAAACGTGTGAGGAAAGTTTTTAATTACAAATAAGAAAGCTGCAGACCAAGGAGCTACATGTAAAGATTCTTATACTGACAACACAGCGCTGTTTTACGTTTTTATGGTAAATCCTTTTGTTGGCTTTACCCATGTTTGTGTGTGTGCTTGTATATTTTAGGTAGTATTTCTGTAAAAGTTATTCTATGTATTCCTGCTTAGAACTATGAGAAACTCAATCTTATTGTAAAGAGATAATTGCCTGTTCTTTTTTCGTTTGTTTGTTTGTTTTTTTTTTTTAATGTGATTATTAATGGTACAATCACTGATTTAAAAGTCTCATTTTAGCAAACTGTATTTATTTTTGTATTTTCAGTCCTTCAGTCAAAGCTTAACCCCCTGTACCGTTTTTCATGCAATACTTTGTTGGACTGCTGAGTTAGTTTTTGCAACCAGATGCATCTGTGTTTTTTTTCTCCTTATATTTTCAATTGGAAGCTGTCCAAGTGCTTTTTCAGTGTTTATTATTAACCAAAACCAGTAAAAACTAAATCATCAATATGTCTCTTTTTTCCTTCTTGTGGTGCTTTAAAAACGCTGATTCAACCAATAGGAACTTTTAAACAAATTTATACATGAATAATTTCTCCAGTGATTAAACATTATTGGGCTCCTTATATCTTGTCCTAGATAAATTGACTCAAAGGCATATTTTTCATCAAGTTATTGGGATGTTTCTTTTATTAGGGTAATAAAGCTGGTAATTGGCAGTCTTCTCCAGTACGGAGCTTTTGTAACTAGTCTACACTCGAATAGCAACTCCTTACTGCTCTTGATCAATTTGGCCTTTTTATTACTAATGCCATGCGCAGTCCCTTATTTTACTTGGGTAAATATATATATATATATATAGTTTTGGCTTTGCCTATTATGGATATTACAGTGGTCACCTGGATGAAACCAATTGTGTGGTGCACATATTCTCACCCTGCAAGATGACTGGAAGATTAAAAAATCTAGAAATAAAATTAAAAATGTAACATCCTTTTGAGACAGGCATACCCATGGTTAAGAATATCACTGAATTGGAAGTCATAAGAGTTATCTGCTTTGCATAATGCCTTTATTTTTCCCTTAGTGTATCAGCTCAGCAAGCAGAGCCAGTCTTAAAGTGCAAAGGTATCTAAACTCCTGACTCAAAGCTAAAGTTGGTTAATGTTAATGAGAGAAAGGAAAATAAAGACAAAGCATCCATAGCTGGTTTCAGTAGCACCTCTCCAGCAGAGATGGTTTTATATCAATGTTTTTGCCAGATTTCTGTCATCGATAATTCATGTATTGTATCAATAAAGACGCATTTTCACTGAAATAGTGAGTTGCATGTTTTTGTTATTAAAATAAATGAACAAAATTACTGGGATGAAATATGGTGATGTATTTGTCTTTTTCAAACACAGTTAATGATATTATTAATTTGTAAGTTAACATCACATGTGCATTAAAGTAATATCACCTGCTTCATTAGGAAAGCTTTACCATAAAATGAACACTGAGAGGCTGAGATAATGGATTGCAAGTAATGAAGAAAATTGTTTATTTTTAACTTACACAGTTTTAAATAATCTTTTTGCAAGCAAGTTTTCTCTAAGAATCACTGTCATCTTACCCTCTAGTCGCCAATTTACTGCAGCAAAAAAATGTCCTCACAGCATGATGCTGCCACCGCCATGCTTGAGCAGTGCCTCCTCTTCTCCCGATGTAATTTTGTAGTTAAAGCCAAAAAGTTTTTCTTTTTGTTTGATCAGAACAGACAGTTTTGTTTCTCCAGGGGTTTTGTTAATATTGTACTCCAGTAAATGTGGAAAAGTTAATTTCCTACTCAAAGAAAATAAACGAGTAGATCTACAAACTGGTAAGTTTCCTTTTGTAAGTATATAAAAGAAACAGCTGGAATTTTTATGCTGAACTAGAGTTCATAGTTATTTTTTATTTTTTTTATTAATTATATATTCTTATTTGTCTTAATGTTGTCCCTCCCTCCTTTCTCCTTTCCTATCCACTTTTCCATAATGCCGTGGATGACGTCACGCGGTTAAGGAAAGGTGATCACATTTGTTTTGACAATCAGACTCACTTCCACTAGGTGACGTTATAATCCGACGGCCGCTAACGCTCTTTTATCATAGCTACCAGTTAAACACTTCTGGCCCGGGGGATAAAGAACAGTGGATAGGAAAGGAGATAGGAGGGACTATTAGGACTCTCAGAACCCTCTCTCCCTTTTATAAGAGTTGCGGACTGCACCTTTAAAACACCCCATATTGATAGATTAGCAGATTTCTTCAGTGAGCAACATTTAAACCAACTTGAGTATCTTGTAATATTGCAAACTTGAATGACTAATTCAATGATATTCCTGAATCAAGTAAGTATATACTGCTTGTTTTTATGATATTGTAAATTTATTATATATTGATATTGTATGATATTGTACTTTTCTCTAGTGAGATATTAAAGTCAATTTGTATACATTTATAACTGCAGGCTATCATTACTTTGAGTTTGATGTTCTATTCTAGATTTAAGTAGTTATAATTTTGCACTTGAACAGCTCCAGCTCCAAGGAAATTTAAATCTCGGCTAATTCTGCATTAGTATCAGTAGTTTGTACATGTCATGTACATGTATTGTACATGTAAGGAAATCAAAGTAAACCTGAAAAAAATAAAAAGAGTTGTTTGAATAAACGAAACCTTAACATATTATTAAAAAAGAAGACAAAATGAACTTGCTGGAATTATTTCAATAACTGAAATATATGGTTGTGTTGCTAATTCATTCAGTCATTGCTTTTTTTTTTTTAAAAAATGTTCCAGTAATAACCATAAAGTATAGCAGATGTCGGAATTTTCATAAAGGAAAATAAAAATAAAATACACAGTGCTTTTTACGAGGTCCACTTGAGAGAAAAATTGTTAAAAAATGAATAGATAAATAAATAAAATTGCCTACTGGGTGTACTTTATCCAATCACATTGCAAAACTAAACGACAGCACTCATTAACTATGATAGTGTGAAAAAAACTCAAGACAATTCAACATTTTTACCTCATTTTGGATGAAATATAAATGTAATATTGTGTTAGTGTTTGCGTGTGTTTGTGTGTGTGTATTAGCATAAATGTAAAAAAAAAAAAAGAACACAATCCCCCACTGGTTTTCCTGGTAGATACAGATGGATTCAGTCAGATATAGCACTTAGAAAATAGATCTGAGTTATCCTGTTTGGTGCAATTCCTACATTTGACGGGTCACTGAATGATCAGAGGACAAATACACTGAGAGGCCTTCATAGTCTTTACACGCCAAAGAAACTCATTAAATTTATTCTTAGTAGATTAAAGGATCAGCTTCTAATTGATGACCAGGGTTTAGTGTATCCAGGGTTGGTTGATCTGAAAGTGATCAGGAGAAGAGGAAAAACACTGTAGTAGTGTGTGATCCTGTAGGAATGTGCGATATTTTATTGTTTATGATTTATCGTCAAAAACATTGTCACCGGTAAGAATTTGTATAATATAAACGATAAATTCCCAATGTCGGAAATTAGCGAGGGCCACGGGCCAATTGTCCCTCAATTTAGCCAAGAATGCCCCTAAAAACCAAGTTCCATGGGACAAAACTGCCCCTGTTTGTTGTCAACAACTTCTTATTCTCTGGAGCGGAGCGTTGTTTACAGAAGCTCTGCTGCGGAGCCTCCACGGTGTGCACTGCCACCGCCCCCCTCACACACCGCCGTCTGTGTGTGAGGTGCTCGTCACGGCTACCTCAAGCTGCCGTGCTGCGATACATCATGGACCAGGACTTGGTTAAAACCAGACAACCATCCAACAAAGGGAACCGATTCAAGTTCCTCCTCCAGATCAAAGTTCCTCAAACACGGTGAAAGAGATGAACCCGCAGCAAAGATTATGAACTGGAAACTCAACCAAAGCTAACTATGCTATTAGGCTAACGTGCCGACACACAGACTAACCACTCTATATGGAATAGACCAAATAAAAAGAACATGGCTTACTGTCATAAAGCCACAGAGAGCCACTGATTTGTTTATGGTCAGATTTAACACTTGTATGAAATATAAAAGCTAAACATGTCACACGTTGTGTGAAATAAATGTTAAGCATAAATACTAATGTCACTATTCATCCATCCCAACTTGTGAAACGCAATATTTTTTTAATTATATTTCACGTGTTCACAGACAAAGCTGGTCCCATTAGACTAATGTAACTATTGGGATTATTAAATATTTTTTTAAATGTATATATTTATAACTTTTATCTATAGTGATTTTTATCGTTAAATACCAGAAATTATCTGGATAATTTTTTTTTAGTCATTATCGCCCTTTCCATAGTGATCAGTCTTCATGCAAATGCATTTTGCTTCCCTTTGTGTAACAATGACACACAGAACAAAGCATTGTGTTCTTTTTGATGATGCATTCAATGTCCTGTTTTAGTACAGTAGGGGGAAATTTACACTGCCTTACAGTCTTTTCACCGCTAGCATTTAGACATTAATGCATTCCCTTTTGTTCGCTTGTCTTTCCAGTTTTCTGATGCAAATGAATGGCACCACTAAGCCCATTCATTCTGCTGCTTTCTTTATTCAAAAACACACAATACAGACCATAAGCCAGCATTAGTGCACTTGCTTTTAATATTTATGTCACTGTTTGTGTTGCACATTATACTTCACACTTTTTTTTAATGTTGTATAATATGTTCCTGCTGTTTCATTGTTCTGTTTCAACCCTGTTTTTTTAATGCTTCCCTTATGTACACTTGTTATTTGCTTTGTTAAAGCCTACTGTCCAGGTTGTCATTGTAAATGACAAATGGTTTTCAGTGTCTAACTAAACTAAACTAAACTAAACTAAAAGTGAAATAAAGTTAAATGAATAATCTGTAAATAGTAATCTGTTTTAAAGAATTCAGCCTTAGATGTTTAGTCCATCTCTTCTTATTTATTTATTTATTTATTTATTTATTTATTTATTTAGTTATTTATTATTTTACTTGTGTAAACTTTCACAACTTCTGTACAGCACTTTGGTCAATGTCTGTTGTTTTTAAATGTGCTCTATAAATAAAATTGACTTGATTTATTGGGACTATTGCAGATTTGGGCTGAATTACATGATAACAATGGTGTTAAAGCTTTGAGTTTGTCTACAAACAATGTGTCTGTCCACTTATTCAAGCAAACCATTGTTGAGAAAATCAGAGGACGTAACACTGCATTATTATTATTATTATTATTATTATTATTATAATAATAATAATAATAATAATAATAATAATAATAATAATAATAATAAATTTGTTTTTGTAATGGGAAAGGCGCAGGTTAAAGTAACAGATTACAAGTACTCATGTTACTGTAATTGACTTGTTTTTATGGGTACTTGTACTTGTTTTTGAGTATATTTCTAAATCACTAATTTTACTTGTTCTTAAGTGTGTTTTAAAAGACGTAAAGTAATTAGCTACATTTCTACACCCAACCGTTCCTCAGTAAATTATTGTTTTTTGTGATTCTTGTTATATTTCCGTTTCATTTAACACAATCCAAATGTTCTTAGTCGTTCCATTTTTTTTTTATCAACGCCCAGCCACTTTCTTTGTTACACATGCACATTTTACATGGCACTGTTTTAGAGTTCATACATGTAGCTATACTTAGAGATGTACTATTTGACAAACCTTTTATTTTATATGTGGAAAATAAATTAAGTTATCTTCCATTTTACGTTTATACATGAGATATTTACTGTTTGCAACGGAACCGTGGCAAGATTTATTACCAAAATTAAACACGGGGGGTGAAAGTAACTAGTACCTTCTACCTTGAGTACTATTTAATTGAGCTACGTATTTCACGTGTACTTGAGTATTTTATGTATAACTTACTTGAGTAGGATATATCAGTACTCTTTACACATCTGGGTTGGTGTGTCTAAGCTGTTGCTTCAACCTACACCCATTCAGCTTATTAGTTAGATAACTGAGTGTTGCTTGTTCTGGTTTTTTTTTTTTTTTTTTCTTCTGAAGACTTCCAAGTTAAAATTCAAAATCAAAATTCAATGATTGTCTGTTGTTTTAATTTGTAAAAAAAAAAAAAAAAAAAAAAAAAAAAAAAAAAAAAATTTTTAAACAATATTTTACTTTTTTTTTTTTTTTTTTTTTTTTAAATCAATGTCCCAAGGTTAATTTAGTCAGGATGACCACATTGAGATTAATAACCTATTTTACAAGTGAGTCCTGATTGTTGAGATTTCCTCAATAATCTTAAAGGAACAACGAAAACAAAGTCAAAATAATTCCCCTTATTCTTTTGAACCCTGTTCGCTATTTGCTCCATTTCTCTCTCTCTCTCTCTCTCTCTCTCTCTCTCTCTCTGCTCCTCCCTCTAACCCTCCCTATCTGCCTCCTCTGATCCACTTCTCTCCCTCCCTCTCCAGATCTCTGCAGGCCCGCTCACAGCCAACCTGACAGCAGGAGCAGAGTGAACCCCATTTCTTCTGGAGGAGATGGTGAGAGTCACACGTCCCTGACTGACTGTAGCTGAGGACCAGAGCTGTGTGACAGTCCGTCATCGCTCAGTAGAGAAGAGGTGAGTTTGGAGGAAAACAGACCATGTTCTTTCTTTTCTTATTTCTCTTAACATTTCACCTCGTCCTTGCTCCTCTTTTGACTTTGATCTCACTTTCTTGTCTTCCTACTCTTACTGTACACCTGCCTGCCAAGACCAGGATAACAAGCTTCTCAGGCTGCTGTGTACATAGGTAATTATAGCTGCCCGAAAGAACAAGACAGCATTTACAAACAATAAAATACAGCCTGTGTTGGAAATGCAATGTTCTAAATTAAATATAACTGTCTTTATTGCAGCTAAAATTATTGTTTCTAATCAAATTTTTGTCATTGTTCTTTTAACGCTTTACTGTCGTCATTGTGTGAGAACAGAATTGTTTGGCCTAAACACAGTAGATGCTGGTACCTAAGGGTTAAAACAGTGTGACACTGTGTATACACTATGAGCACAGCTTTGACAGATTAGGTAAAACCTTCACGTGTCATCTAATTTTTCACATCTTTTCCTCCCAACCTTTAAATGTCAGCAGCACCTACGGACCATGACAGATTATGAGTGTGTGATGGTGTAGGTGTAGAATTAAAAAGAGGATTATGAAAATGTCCTTAAAGTGTTCGTGCTGTTCTTTTCAAACGTCTCTCTGTGACTCAGTCCTTTTCGTCTTCCTGCTGTAATTCACATGCCTTGAATGAGTTTGCATTTCTTCCTTTTCTTAGAGTTTTCGAGCTAACTCGAGTATTCAAGTACTTGAGATAGCATACAGAGAGACATAGTCAGAGGTTTTATTTTTCTGGATCAATCAATCTATTGATTACAGATGAACAGAAAATGAATCAACAAGTCATATCAAGTCAACAGAAGAACTGGGACTCCTCTAAAACACAAGGTCACGGTGGGCTCACTCCCTGGGCCTCTATTCCATGTTGTTATCTCGTGTTGCCTGGCACATGGATGCACATGTCTTCTTCTGTTATGATGCTTAAGACATTTGCGATTGTCAGGGTCAAACATGAGCTCATCAAAGGTAAAGACATACTGTACATGCAGGAAGAAAGCACAGTTTTCAAAAGTTTAGGTTTAGAAATCAAACTATCACTTATTTAAAGATGACATTTTACTGTTGATTTAAAGCTACACAATTTAGAGATTACTGATTCATATGAACATGAGTTGTTTAATGTGTATTAAGTTACATTTTTAAAATAGAATTATTATTATTAATATTTGTTAATGATTTAGATTTTGTGCCTTTTGGGTCAAATTGACTTTTTTTTAAAGTGTTAATCTGAGTGTCCTAGTTTATTTATATCTGATTTGTATCATCACTTATGTACTTGGTTGTGTTTTTGTTTAGATTAAGTTGAAATCACATGTTCTGAAACTGTTTGTCCATGTCCTGAAAATGGCAGCTACAAAGTTGACTTGTGGATAGCTTTTGGCCTGACTGAGGATGTATTTTATTAACAGGGTTATTGAGAATTATAGTGTTCTCAATAACCATGAATAATAATCCATTCCAACACTTTGTTCCTTTTCCAGACAAGACTGAGCTCGTGCCATGAGCTCACCTCCCCATTACCCCTTAGTCTCCCATCTGACTGCTGCTTTCTCGTGAAAACATGACGATACCTCGCAGTGGGAAAGAGTGGAGGTGGCAGGAGAGCACCACAGGGTTTCCATGTGGTCTTGGACTGTTGTTGGTGCTCCTTCTGCTGCCCGTTGGGGTCAGCGATGCCCATCTTCAACAAAAATCTTGTCTGGCTGCCGAGGGCCCTCAGCTCCTGAGACAGCCTCAGTACAAGGACTTTGAACAGAAGGACCCCAATGTGGGGTTCTTGGGTCTGATGGTCCAGCCTTTTCTCCATATGATCCAACCAAAGCCTTTTCCTCAAGGTCAGTGTCAATAGTGTTGGTCAATCATAATGTTCTCCTAAATCATGCTGTCATTGAGATATAGTTTCCATCAGGTACGATTCTGAACTTGAGGCCCCATCTCAGGTACTACTGGTGTAATATTATTTTCATACTTTCCCATCTTTGGAGGTGTTTTATAGGTTTGGCTTGAATGGATAGCTAGGATCATGTGTCCAATGGTAAGAAGTAATGGAGGAGTGAAACACAGAGTTTAGACTACTATGGGAAAAGACTGGGAGTTTCCCTAGATCATGGTTGCGGCATCTTCTCTGGGTTCACGAGACATTTAAGATTCTGACAAATCTGACTGGCGGCTCAAACTGAGGTGCTGTGATTTCTATTAAATTCTGTTGTTTCTGAAAACATTCCCTTCAAAACACTGGCAATGTCATCAACCTTCTTTCTCAACACAACCCGATATCATCTAATGCTACGCATCACTGTTTAATCATAACTTTTCCTGTTTCTCAGTTGGAAATAATCCATCTTTCAACCTTAGATCCATTCACTGTTGGATTTATTTACCTGAATCCTTGGGCTGTCACTTCCAACAACCAGAGATGTTTTAGCTTTTTAGACTCTATGTAAGATTCTGTATGGGATCCCCTAGTTTGCCAAACTACTTAAAGAGATTCCTAATTCCTAAACAGTCCATGGACTGCTGAATTGTCAGCTGATGTTACACTGTGTGACTTCAAAGTCCAACGATTATGCCTCAATTATGATTAGAAACCACAAGCGACAGCTCATGATATTGGTTTAGTTTTTTTTAAATTATATCCTACATTTATTTCCAGGGATGTTAGGAAAAAGGAAAACTTTGATGTCCCCTTCTGGCTCATGGGGCCCTATGTATTAGTATAATCTGCCTATAGCCAGAAACGCCAATGGGTAAAACCTCCTGTTTGGTACAAAATACTTACAAAAATAAACAAATAGAAATAAAATATGAGGCATTGTTAACTGAGTTAAACAGAGGCTATTCACTGGTAACACATACTACATGGTAAACATTTAATAAACTTTAAAACTCATTGGCTGTAATGTCCTGCTCTGAGCTGAGTTTTGCTCAGCCAATGTTTAACTTCTTACGAGCTCTGTGTGTTTACGTTTCCTGACTCAGCCCTGTGTCATACCTGTCAGACTGCTGCGGTACCTGTAATACCAGTAATTGCCTTACTGTATATACCCCTTTTTTATTTGGGGCACAGCTTCCTTCTTTGTATTGATTTCACAAATTAACAATGAAACCTGCCAGGTCACCTTTGCCAAGTTCAAACTCATTGTCACCCTTATTACTGAGCAATTTAACGTTGGACAAAGAGACCTGGTGGTGATTATCAGTAGCTTTTCAATTCTTTATAACGTGACTCAATAAACAATACCAGCTGACGGGAAACTTTGATTTACAGTAATATTGGTATTTTAAAGGTTTTGTTATTTCAAAATGAATGAAAGAGTGGATTTTAACCAACTAGATAGTGACACTAGAAAACGCCACCCATAGGAAAAATTTGAATATCTTCTAAATTACCTACTATTTATGTTGTCATGATGTTTCTTAATAACTAGGTTTAGTAGCAACAAGGTTGTGCTCTTCATTATGTGCAATAACGTGATGTGTCCTTAAAACTGACCTGGTGTTACCTGGTGACCGCTAGAAAAATGTGTGAGATTTACACCTTTAACTCATGATTTAACGTAGTTATCTCAAACAGGATTTTGGACACTGTTTAATGTTTCATCAGTGGAGGACCAGCACCGTTACTGCTCCTGACCTTCATGCTGAACACTGACAAAGACACACAATCTGCAGAACTAAGTGTTTTCTCTCTTCTAGATTTATTCCTGGAAGTTATTGGGGGACAATTCCAGTTAAATCAGGATTTCATCAAAAGAGTAAGTGAATAGATTTGAACCTTACTGTTCTGACCATGTGTTAAAGCAGAACTAAGTAGATCCGTCTCGTAGTCCCTGTGAGGGTAATACAAGTGTTTATGGGGGGATTGGGGGGTCTTTCATCGCAACTTTCCTGTCTCTGACCCGGTGGCAAGACGTACTGCTTTATGGCAGCCCGATCCAAACTAATGCTAGATTATGACCCACACGGTTGTCAACAAATTCACTTTTCTCAAACTTATATCATGGCGGAGCCAGTAAAAAAAAAGGCAGAGAAGACCTTTGTCCGAGGAATGGAGCAACGACAGCTCAGCAGCAACACACAGCAGTCACACACACTGTCGTCACAGCAACAGGCACGCACACACACTCGCAACCCAGCGCTACATCAGGCAGCGCACACACAAATATACATTTCTCTTTCGTTCTAGAATTAGTTTTTGCTCATGCTTATTAAAGAGTGTTACAAATACAGAGTAGCCAAGAATAGTGCACAAAGTGACAAGATGCACCACCTCAGATATTTTTATACTGCATTTTATTTGAACTAGATTTAAATTTGAGAAAGTTTAAGTATAGTTTTTTGATATTTATTGTGTGTGATGTGTAAATGTAAAATAATAATAATCAAAAACATTTCAAAAAGAGAGTTTTCATTTTTCATCAATTACTAAACATTTCAGGCGACCCCATTTTAATTCCAGGCAACCCCAAGGTTGAAAAGCGCTGTGTTAAATATGAATACAGATGCAAACCCGTATTTCCAAAGTTACAACCCTACCTTCTCAAAGCACCTCAGGGTGGTAATCCTATAGTGTTGAAACCTAAAGAACCTGTGTGTTGATATGTGCCTGCCTCCAGCCTTTCCTGGGACCCTTTCACTGTGTCTGAATGCAAACATTCACCACTGTAAAGTAAAACTACTGTGCAGGAGTAATGTTCTGCTGGTTGTTGATGTGACAGCAGGAACAATAAACTGACACAAATCTGCCAAATTTGGCCTCAAAATCCACATTTTCGCACCCGCTTTGTGCTGTTGTGTACAGGTCCTGGTGTATGAAGTGGGTTTTCTGGTGTGTTTGGCAATCGCCGTTGTATACATCATCCTTTTGCCCTTTGTGGGCCTGATCCTGGCTGGCTGTCGCTGCTGTGGCAACTGTGGTGGCAAGATGTACCAGAAGCAGACACCCTCCACTCACTGTAACAGAAGAGCTTTCTACTGGAGCGCATTAGTCACAACACTCATTATCCTGTGAGTATGAGGATGTATAGTCTTAAGTCATACACTCCCTGCTCTGGTGTGTCTCCTATATGTGTGTGTGACACAGTCTGAATGCTTTAAGAACATGCATGTCTATTTCTGTGTGTTTTGAAGGGCTGGGAACGTCATCATGTTTAAAAGTAACCAAGATCTCAACTGGAGTGTGACTCGGGGTTCAGTGAAGCTCAAAGACACGTTAGACAACGTACAGACCTATCTCAGTGCAGTGCCACTGGTGGGTGAGAACCCTCTCAATGTGTCAGTTTTTACAGATAGGGTTAACTAATTTCCCCAGCACTGTTTTTCCTGATAGTGTTAGACACAGTAAATCTTCCATCAATCTCTAGCTGCGCACCAACGGACTCTGATTCACATCTCTGTGCAGTGGCCCTTATCGGTGTTCATTTCGTTGACACCAGATATCGCTAAATGTTAATTGCTATTTTCTCCAACTAATAAAAACTAAACTATGATTGTGTCACATGGGACGAAATCCAATCAGAAATCATGCAATCATGCAAACTTTCTCTCATCAAATCTGCCATTGTGTATTTACAAACATTAATACCATCACATATCAATTAGATTAATGGTAATTTCTTTAAAAAATACAAAAACTCATATGCTGTATATTTAAGTTGATTCAATCTGTAGCAGATTTAGTGTTATTAATGTTGTTTCGTTGACTAATACGTACGAGACTAGAACTGAAATAGTCTTGATGACTGCATTTAGACTAAAACTAAGTCAAAACCAGAGGTGTAAAGAGTACTGTTATATACTACTCAAGTAGAAGTACTGTTACTTGGTTGAAATTGTACTCAAGTACAAGTTCAAGCACAAGTAAGTCATACATAAAATACTCAAGTACAAGTAAAAAGTAGCTCAATTAAATAGTACTCAAAGTAAAATGTTTATTTTTGGTAATTTATCTTGCATTGGCTCCCTTACATACAGTAAACATCTCATGTATAAACTTAAAAAGGAAGAAACCAAATCATGCACAATTGGCCAAAATGTACAATTCTGTTTTAGATAAAATAACACTAATGGATTCAATTCAAAATGAAAAAAAAAACAAACATCAGTCTCTAAGAATAGCTAAATTAGTAAACTCTAAATCTGAGAAAATAACCTCCATTCATTGCTGTTTTGGCGCCGTATATTATTATTTAATCTGATTGGTCAGCTGTGATGTGATGCGTTTAATTGTTGTCTGGTCATTTCATTTTTTTGTAGTTTCACAATGTCCGTTGATCATTTTAAAGCAAAAAATTATAATTTACACAGTAACGGTTGGGTGTAGAAATGTAATGAATTACGTTACTTCTTTTAAAATGTACTTAAGTACAAGTAAAATGACTGATTTAGAAATAGACTCAAAAAAGTTCAAGTACCCATAAACGCAACTCAGTTACAGTAACACGAGTACATGTAATACATTACTTTGATTTCTGGTCAAAACCCTATGTGACTAATCAAAATGAACACTGGTGCTAATCAAACATACATAGACTTACTGGTAATTGATAGGACTGTCATCTATCTGTGTTACTATTTACTCAGTTGATTAATGGTGTTGTGTGTGTAAAGCTCATGTTTCATGCTATGTGCCCGGCCTTACCTTATGTAAACATTTTACGCTTTGTTGTTCCTTTTCTCCTGCTTAGCAACTGGACACTGTGGTGAATGAAAGCTACAAAACTGTACAAAAGGTTTCTGAAAACCTGAACAGTAAGAACAATAAGCCACTTCCATTCAGTGCCACCTGCCATGTGGTTTCCAAGCACACTGAACATTGAATTGCCTTGTGTTTGAAATGCGCTGTACAAATACATTTGCCTTGCCTTTTGTGTTTCAGACATTGGCGCTCAGCTAGGGGTGGAGATTCAGAACCAGTTTAAAGGAACTTTGAACCCAGTGCTGCTCTCGGTTAATCTTCTGGACCAAGGTAAGTTGTGGATAAAGGCTTAGTCCTGTTTCAGGAGGAGCATGGAAATACCTGTGAGCGTTGATAAGGGATCAGTAAACAAAGGTATTTTGAAGTTTATCAGCATCTCATTCCCATTTAGATTCTCATTTGGGTTCCTTGACGTAAAAAAATGTGGGTTTTTGAATCTAAAATGTTGTCAAAATAGATGTTTTCCTTATATGTTGCTTATCACAATAAGAGACAAAACAAGATAAATGGAAACATGTCCAGAAACCATTGCAGTTGAGAGAATTACAATATCTCACAAAATTGTGAACATTTAAATGTGAATGACATGCATGCATTATAAGATAAAACATCTACATCACTATAAATAAGTATACACTGACTCATCCAATACAGGTAGCTTTTGTTCTATATTTCTGTTCTTGTTGAAGATATAAAGTCATTCTTCCAATTTGAGGGGTAAACTCCCTTTTGTATTGTACAGTGGGTACTGAAAGTATTAGGACCCCTTTTCACTTTTTGTTTCATTGCAGCCATTTGCTAAAATCAAAAAAGTTCATTTTATTTCTCATTATTGCACACTCAGCACCCCATCTTGACAGAAAAAACCAGAAATGTAGAAAATTTTGCAAATTTATTAAAAAAGAAAAATTGAAACATCACATTCAGACCGTTTGCTGTGACACTCATATTTAACTCACATGCTGTCCATTTCTTCTGATCCTCCTTGAGATGGTTCTGCTCCTTCATTGGAGTCCAGCTGTGTTTAATGAAAGTGATTGGACTTGGTTAGGAAAGGCACACACCTGTCTATATAAGACCTTGCAGCTCACAGTGCATGTCAGAGCAAATTAGAATCATGAGGTTGAAGGAACTGCCCATTGTGGCAAGGCACAAATCTGGCCGAGGTTATGAAACGATTTCTGCAGCACTCAAGGTTCCTAAGAGCACAGGTGCCCTCCATAATCTTTAAATGGAAGAAGTTTAGGGGTGACCAGAACTCTTCCTGGACTTAGCTGTCCAGCCAAACTGAGCAATCGTGGGAGAAGAGCCTCGGTGAGAGAGGTAAAGAAGAACCCAAAGATCACTGTGGCTGAGCTCCAGAGATGCAGTAGGGAGATGGGAGAAAGTTCCACAAAGTCAACTTTCACTGCAGCCCTCCACCAGTCAGGGCTTTATGGCAGATTGGCCCGACAAAAGCCTTTCCTCAATGCAAGACATATGAAAGCCTGCATAGAGTTTGCCAAAAAACACATGAAGGACTCCCAGACTATGAGAAACAAGATTCTCTGGTCTGATGAGACCAAGATTTAACTTTTTGGCGTTAATTCTAAGCAGTATGTGTGGAGAAAACCAGGCACTGCTCATCACCTGCCCAATACAATCCCAACAGTGAAACATGGTGGTGGCAGCATCATGCTATGGGGGTGTTTTTCAGCTGCAGGGACAGGACGACTGGTTGCAATTGAAGGAAAGATGAATGCGGCCAAGAAAACCTCCTCTAGAGTGCTCAGGACCTCAGACTGGGCCGAAGGTTCACCTTCCAACAAATGGACTTGATTGGTAAATGGACTTGATTTATATAGCGCTTTATCACCACACTGAAGCAGTCTCAAAGCGCTTTACAAATCAGCTCATTCACCCAATCACTCTCACATTCACACACCAGTGGGACAGGACTGCCATGCAAGGCGCTAGTCGACCACTGGGAGCAACTTAGTGTTCAGTGTCTTGCCCAAGGACACTTCGACACATAGTCAGGTACTGGGGTCGAACCCCCAACCTCTCGATCAGAAGACGACCCACTACCACCTGAGCCACGGTCGCCCTACAAGACAATGACCCTAAGCGCACAGCTAAAATAACAAAGGAGTGGCTTCTGAACAACTCTGTGACCATTCTTGACTGGCCCAGCCAGAGCCCGGACCTAAACCCAATTGAGCATCTCTGGAGAGATCTGAAAATGGCTGTCCACCAACGTTCACCATCCAACCTGACAGAACTGGAGAGCATCTGCAAGGAAGAAGGCAGAGGATCCCCAAATCCAGGTGTGAAAGACTTGTTGCATCATTCCCAAGAAGACTCATGGTTGTACTAGCTCAAAAGGGTGCTTCTACTCAATACTGAGCAAAGGGTCTGAATACTTATGACCATGAGATATTTCAGTTTTTCTTTGCAAAAAAAATCTACATTTCTGTTTTCTGTCAAGATGGGGTGCTGAGTGTACATTAATGAGAAATAAAATGAACTTTTGAAAAATGTAAAGGGGTCTGAATACTTTCCGTCCCCACTGTATATATTTATGCACTTTTCCAGACAAGAGGTCAATGTAGCTGCCTTTAAAAACACAATTTCCAACATTACGATATCATGTGTGCTGAATGTCACAGCCATTTATAAGTCAAAGATGAGAGAAAATTAAATAACTTATCAAAGTAAATATGCTCTACAAGTTGTGTTCGGGTTGGAAAACAGCTACACGAAACATACAGAACCCAAGACACTTTCATGGTTATTTTAGTCTTTACAAAATATTTTACTTTAATAAAAAATTCGCTGTTGAATATCCTGAAAATTATTAACAGCCACGACTAGTTATATGTATTTGCCTTGGTGCGTTAAATCCGTTCTTGTAAACTTATCTGACACCCATCAATCATTAATATTATTTGAATTCATAAATATGTGCCACAAAATTCAGATAAAAGCATGTTTTTTGGGATGCATTTGTTTGTCTAAAACAAAGAAAATGGAACAAAAAACAAGGCATTTTATTACCCCATCAAACCTCAGGATGGAGTAAGCTATACTTACAGTATCTTACTTCCTGCATTATTGCTGATTCATGACGTTAATGCAAATATTTTGTTTGTGTGTTTAGAGACTGTGAACATCAGTGTCGAGCTGAAGACGCTGAACTCCTCTTTGACGGAGCAACAGCTCAGTCTGGATCGTCTCCAGTCCAACGTCTCTGCTGTTAAAAACCGCATCAATGCCACTCTGTCCAAGCCAAACTGCGTTGGATGTGAGGACTTTAGGCCAGAGCTGCAGAAAATAACTGTCGACGCCACAATCACAGTAAGAACACAAGCATTTATATTTGAAGGGGATGAATTTCATTTCCCAGCAGGAAAAACAACAGCCATGACCTTCAGAATGTAGAAGACGGTTAAGCTGTAACTGCTCAACAACAATATTCAGGGAATTATTCACTTGTGTTACAAGGTTCTAGTTTTGGAGACATGATGTTCTTTCTAAAGTATCTTCAAAATAGTGAATGTCACAGTAGGTGATGATAACACCTTATTATTCCTCTCTGTTCTTCCCACACATCTAGAATCACTCGTACAGGGTTTTTCAACCTTGGGGTCGCCTGAAATGTCTAGTATTAATAACATATAAAAAGAAATTACTGATTAAAATGACTATGTATAATTTTAAATTTTTTTTAAAATTGTATTTCTTTATCTTTTTAGAGTAGAGTATCTTTATTGATCCCGCAGTGATGATTGCTATCAGAAAAAGTGCAATAAAAAAAGACAACAGAAGGCAACACAAAGAAAACCCAAAAAATAGTGCATTAAGATCAAATAAAACAATACAATAATAGAAGCTGTATATGAATAAAACTGTAAATATAAAATCATAAATAGAAATTGTAATATAAAAAGAATAAATACAGATATATGCAAAGATTTTTAATTGTCAATAATGTGCATACCATGGACATAACAAAATAATGGCCCCGAGTTCCCCGTTAAGCCCTTAAATAGAGTAAAAGAATAAATATAGGTGGAAAAAAACCCAAATGAAAATAGAAAAACACCAGTAACATTAATAGAATATATACAAAACAATACAAATATGCAATGATACAAAACAATAGTGACAATGATATCACAGAAATAGATATACAGTGCAGTTGCTCAAAGAGCTTAAATAATTATAATTATTTTTCAAATTAAAACACCACATACATTCTCTAGCAACTGTTTTCTATAATTTCACTTTAATAAATAAATAATAAAATAATATATTAAAGAGCAGTATGAAAATATCTGAGCCGGCGCATATTGTGACTTTGTATTTGTAACACAGTACAACAAACATGATCCAAAAACGTAATTTTAGAGAAAGAAAGTCTCTGGGGTCGCCAGAAGTTTGAGATAAAAAAAAAAAAAAAAATTAAAAATAGGATCACAAGATGACATGTTCATGTTGACACAACAAACTGAGTTCTGACCCAGTTTGTTTTGCTGTAGTTTGCTGCCCCCTGCTGGTCATTTCATCAGCTCATTGTAACAATCCCTGTATGACCTGCACAGATTCCCAGTTTGAATGAGCTGCAGTCGGCTGTGGATGAAGTCCTCAAATCTGATCTTCAATCCAAACTTAAAGAGGTGTGAAAACACTTTGATGAATCAATATGTCTTTTTTTATTTATTTATTTATTTTTTTTAAACATTAGTTTGGTCATCAAAATGTTGCGTTCCTGATTATTGACCAAATATTCCTGCTGTGTCTCAGGTTGATGTATATTTTCAAAATATTCCCCAGAGGATGACGAACGACATCGAGGTTTTAGTTTCGAGTGAGTAAATCCTGTCAAATGTCACAAACTGAATACATGCATGAAGGAATGACTTCACTCAGGTTTTATTTTGAAAAATATATATATATGATGGTTGTTCTGTGTGTCTCCAAGGCTCCAAACAGGTGCTTGATGAGATAAAAACCCAGGTGTCCCAGATTGCCAGTGACATCCCTCTGTCCACCCTGACCACAGCCATCCAAGAGTTTCTGAACTTTGCAGAGACAGAAATCCAAAAAGTCCTGCCAATAGTTGAGAGAGCCGAATACATCAGGTACTGAAATATCCTCGATATTAATGGTTCCAGTCGAGGGTTGAGATCTGATCGTGTGGAGTGGTTGTGGTGTTTGATTTGGTGCCAGTGGCCAACATCACTAAACGCTTTTTACCTCTTTCCTTTGGCCATTTTGCAACTTCCTCTGTCCAATTTTTGCCCCTTTTCTAAACTTTAGCCAATAAATATAACTTAATTTCCTATTTTTTGTTCATTTTTGCAAAATGTTTTTGACACTTTTATCGAATTTTTGTCCTTTCTTAAATTTCTGGCCACTTTTTCACTATTGTTTGTTGCCACATGTTGCCCATTTAAGCTACCCTTTGCCATATACATACCACCTGGTTCCTCATTATTTGCCCATTTTTTGCCCACTCTTGACTGCTTTTGGCCCATTTTGGTCACTTTTCACTATTTTCTTGCCACGTTTTGGCCACTTTTGGACCATTTTTGGTCGATGCCTGGTATGCCAGATGGCCAGTCCACCCCTGGAGACGATATTTCCCACTAAATTGTCTCTTTAAGGTTCTTTTTTTTTTTTTTTTTTAATAAAGAATACATTTTAGGTGGTATTTGAGCTGTTGCTGCCCTGATGCACATGTTGGACCTGTTGATCCAATGGTTCAAAGTTGTTTAATAGGTGTTCAAGTTTTCTAATATTTTTTTTTAAACAAGTAGCACAACTCTTGTGATGCTAATTTGACAATGAAGTGGAAATGTGTGGAATATTATTGGGTGCCAGTTTGGAAAAAAAATGTTTTGTTGAAAATCAATAAAAGCTCACTGACCTTAATAAATAAATATATTGCCACTGATTGTCCTCTACCGTTCCAGATGGAGTGTATGTGTGGCCCTGAGCTGTGTGGTCCTCTTTGTGGTGGCCTGTTACCTCCTGGGTCTTACCTTCGGCCCCGCGGGTCTCAAACCCAAAGTGGACCCTACGAAGCGTTCGTGCACAGCGGACTGCGGAGGCACCTTCCTCATGATGTGAGTACAGACTATCCTCTCCCCTCCTGAGTGTTTGACCTCTGACCCGAACCATGGCCTTTGCAGGGGGGCCGGCTTCAGCTTCCTCTTCTCTGCGCTGCTCATGATCGCAGTGGCGATTTCCTTTGTACCTGGTGGAAACGTTTACACCGTCTTCTGTCGTCCCTGGGACAACGGGCAGATTCTAAAGGTATATGTGTAAAGATGAGATACACTGGGCGGACCAAACACAACGGAGTTTAAGCAGGACTCAGGTGGAAAAGAGGAAAGGTTGGAGTGTACGGAGGACGTGAACAGTAAAGCAGAGAGGGAGGAGAGCAGGGAAGTGTTGTCACTTTGTGCAGCAGCTCAGTTAAACAACCTCGTTTCACAACAGAAAGCCATGTTCACTTATTTCATTTAGATTTTGCTGCTTGTATTGCATGCAGTGGTTAACCAAACTCTTATTTTTAACCTTTTTTATGATTTAAACCTGGAGTTTACGGCTCTGTTAATTCTTTATAGCAGTTCTTTGGTTTCATTTGGAGATATAAACACTGCTGTGACCTCCTTCACTGTGATCTTTTAGTAGGATGTTGTAACACTTTGATTTAGTAAAAAAAAAAAAGCAAACTGTGATATATATAAATACATTTTATTTTTGCACCAAACTTGTGTTCAGCAAATGTTCCTATCCCTTTTATTATTTGTGGTAACACATTCAATATTGTTTTGTAACATCACTGTATATATTGTGCTGTTTTATTTCCTTAATATTTACAATATTTCACTGTCAGTTAATTGAAGGCGTTTATCCATAAATAACTGAAGTCTCACAGGTTTTTTATGGAAAGTGTTAAATAAATACTTTTACACTTTAATGTTATGTTTGAGCCATTTGTACACTTTTGGTTATTTTGGTATTGTGGCTTTTCTTTTTGTCATACATTGTGCAGGAAGAACTGTGCAGGGTTTCACTTTGGATGACTGAGATATTAACCATAATAGCTTTAAAATAAATAAATCCTCTTTACTTTGTGCTCATGCACCAAAATGTATTTAATCGATTTGTAATCGTTGATTTTTGGCTGAATTTTCTGTCAGTCACAACTCGTGCAAGTACCTAAAGTAAAAATATATATACAGTATTTATATAATGATATTTCTAATATAATTTATTCATACAACCAACAATTGAGGTCAACTATTTAGTACTGTGCTGATTTTTGTTATATTTAAATGATCAAAAAATTGCTATAAAAGACATTTTAAGTTTTTTTGTACGTTTTGAACATTTGTTTTTGATAAAACGGTTGTAAATTTAATGTAAAACCTTTATTATCTAAGGTTCAAACTGCATCTTCATTATGTTGAAGATATTTGGGAATTGTTTCTACATCTAGGATACAATGAGTCCTAGAACCACATATAAAATAAATAAAGCACACTACTTGTCCTGTGCAGGTGTCTGACAAAGAGAGAACAGGTATTGATGACACTTTTTCTTCTGTTCTCAGTTCCTTGACACCCCAGGATTAATCCCACTGTTGGATATTGGCGTGGCTTTAGGAGTGACAGCCAACGTCAATATTTCTGATCTCTACAGGTGAAAAAAAAAAAACCACTTTAAACCTCTACAAAAACACATCTTCACTCCTCTTCCTGGGAATTCATAATTGTTATCTGGACCTGTGAGTAACACTTTAATTATTCATGCATTTTCTTTAAACAGAGATTGTCAAAAGAACCAGTCTTTGTGGATGACGTTACACTTGTATCAGCTTGTCAACCTGGAAGAGCAGCTCAATGTGACCAGAGTGAGTTTTGTTTTCACTTCCTGACATTTAAAAATACTGTTTCTTGGAAATACTCAGACTTGCAATGAATTTATGCTGAAGGCTTTTAACATGTGTAAACAAAACGTTTGTTTGTTTTTTCACTCACATCCTCCTGCGGTGGTTGCAGTACACTGAGGAGATTGTAAAAAAGTTTGAGAGCACAAACGTCACTCTGACCACCATCAATCTTCTGGACTCAGAAATTAAAAACAAACTCAGCACATTTTCCACCCAAGTTGATAATTTCAAAATTGATGCAGTAACAGAGCGGGTAGGTGCTTTTTTAAAAAATGCATGCATATATATATATATATATATATATATATATATATATATATATATATATATATATTATTCATCTGGTGATTGACGCCTTACAAGCAGAACCTAAGTGTTTTTTTTTCTAATCTCTCAGATTAATAATCTCACCAGCATTAATCTGAATACAACAGCAGACAAACTGGACCAGGCTGCTGATTCTCAGGTGGGTCATTACATCATATCTGTAACACACAATTCATCTTTAACCCTCCTATTATCCACAAATATTACTAACACATTTTACCCTTGGGGTCAATTTGCCTCCAGAAAATGATTTTCCGAAAATTGTTATGTCAGGCACTTTGTTTATTTGTTGAATACATAAATAACCCCTTGATAATGAAACCTTGATCTGTTCTCTAGTGCCACCATCAGGCCAAACCTTTAAATTAGGATTAATTTATCTTAAAGGTGCAGTCCGCAACTTTCAGATCCCTCTCTCCCCCTCATTCTCTTGCCCTGCCTCCAAACTTTCCAAAGTCCCTCCCTCAGAGGAGCTAACAAGCTAACGTTAGTCCAACAGCAACATCACAGTAATATGACATGCTCTGTTAAAAGCATATTACTGCGGCGCCTCTCTCTATGTGCACACACCTCAGCAGCAGCAACAACAGTGTCACGTACAGCAGCCTCCGTGTGGCTGCTGTGCGCACATGAACAACACATGCATCACAGAGTTCTAGTGCAACAATTACAAATCAAACATAATGTAAATCAAGCGGCAGTAATTACCTTTCAAGCAGAAAAGTCACCAATTCCATCTTCTACTCCTCCAGACCATACACTGTGAAAAAAGATGGTGTTCTAGCTCCGAGAAAGGGGTGGGGACTATGAGCAACAGCTGTCAGACAGTCCATCAAACACAATCCTGGCTCTGATTGGTTCTTTTTGCTCGGTCATGGTGCATTCTGGTAATCTGCCAAAGGCTGAAGGAGCAGCAGGGGGGGCTCAATGAGCCTGTTTTTTTTCCACACAAGTTACTAGTTTGATGTAAAGCTGTCCTTACATAGTGACAGCTTAGTCACTTTTATAACAGTTGCAGACTGCACCTTTAAGAAGTTTTCATCCAGATCTTCTCAAATAAACTGACAAAATTAATGACCACAAAAAAACTTTCAGTTTTTAGAGTTAGCGTATCTTAAAAATCTTTCATCCAAATATTTTCTAATTTGGGGTGCACATTCCTAGATCAATTCATGTTGGGTGTGGGATACATATGTATGTGTATATACGTATATATGCATATGTGTGTATCCATAAAATGAAGAGTCCGTCCTTAAGACTGCTCTACTGTAAAGTGCCTTGAGATACCATTGGTTATGATTTGGCGCTATACAAATAAAGATTGATTGATTGATTGATCTCATAGAATGAACCATTTTGATTCATGTTCTCATGAAAATATCACGGCGTATATCAAAAGTATCAACTCTGCACCTGCACGCACACACACTCACACACACCTGCAAGCACTTTTCCCCTAACCCCAGAGAAACACCAATGCGTGCAATATGTGTTCAGCACATTGTGAAAAATATCAATATGATTATGTTATGCCTAATCAATTTCTACCCATCAAATTAGGAAAGTCATGAAATATGAAGCAAAAAAAAAAGTCAACAATTGTTTTTTGAATGATAAACATCAAATTGACCCCAAGGATATCAGGAGGGTTAATATATTCAGTAACACTTGAAGTTTTATACATAAATGCTGACATTATCATGAATAGTCATTAAGTGTTGTTCGTTACCCTAACCCTACCTAACCACTTCCTGCCATCTAACCCAAAAATTGCAACATAGCTCCAAAGGTGTCAGAATTTAACAAACAACCTTTAATGACAGCTTTATGACAGCCATTATGACACCTTATTCATGCTATTGACAGATAACGACAGCGTAATGTCAGCTTTATGTGTAAAACGTGAAGTGTGACCACATTTTCTCCCTCGCGTTGAGGTATTCATACACCTATCTGTGTTTTAGTCGAGCCCAGACATTGAAAGTGAGCTCCACAGTGAAGCCAATGACCTGAGGCACATCCAGACAGACATTGAAACAAATATTATTCCACAGCTGGTGAGTGTTTCCTCCTTTTCCTGCGTTTTCGTGTTCTCACTTTTCCCACGCTGGTTAAAATCAATGTGGATTTACTGCCTTTGCCCAAAGGAAAACCTCGAGTCAACTATCAAGAGCCTTCGATCCACGTTGGGAAAAATCAATGTGAGTACGCTGTTTAACACCTGGATGTGACAGGGAGAAGGATCACCATTCCTTTTTTTTTTTTTGTTTTGTTTGTTTGTCCTGGTGTCCAGTCATTTCTCTCTCTGTCTTTTCCGTGCAGGCCACGGTGGGGGAAGTGCTGAGCAGCGTAGGAGCAGCACAAGATTTCCTCCACACAAACACATCAGTGATCGTGAAGACCGTGAGTTGAGCCACAAGTCACATGAGCTCACACGGGCAGCACCATGTGGTCTGTTAATGCCCGAGGTCGTGAAGGAGTAGGGGGGGAGTGTGCTCGTCGTTTTGGGAATGAATGGCAGCAAACTAGAATCTAGTGGTGGGGTGGGGGAACCTCTGACATAAGAGAGCTGAGTTAGGATGCTCATAAACACAAAGAAAACCACCTACAGCGTGTCATCAAGGAGGGGCTTAGTTACGTAATCAAATATACCTAAAACTGTCTCAAACATTATCACTAACATATTTTCAGTATGTTTTGCAGCTGGATTCAGGACAGGATGTGATTTACTGCATCATTTCAAGCTCAATTTCCCAATTTGTCACAACAGAGCCTTTAGTGCTTTTCATACTTCATTCATGCATCATAATTGTCAATTTTTCCCAAATTAAAAAAATAAATCATGTTTTTATTCAAATGTGAATTTAATACATTTGAAGAGAAACTAACACAATTTAAATATTATCGAAAATTGGTTTATTATAAATCTGATTAAAAAAAAAAAGTGTCGATCACTAAGTAATCCCCAAATAAATAACATTTCTTTCTGTTTTTTAAACAACATTTTGTGTTATTTGTAAGGAACATGTTGAGCATAACACACATCATACAGGAAAAACAAAATAAAAAACAACATCCATAATGACAAAAATGACAAAAAAACAAAATGACAGAACTTAGAATAAATAAATTAAAAAAACCTCAAACTTAATAAAACAGATCAATCCATTTACACGTTTGTAAATTCTACTGTTTCCCAAGAAAGTCCATCAGTGGTGCCCACAACACCCCAAATTCCAGTGTTTTAATCATAATTACATAGCTTAACCTTTCTTATGAAAACATAAAATTGCATTTCTGATGGAATTTTGTATTCTATATTTTTTGTTTCTTATGAAGTTGATGGATTTATTGACTCTTTTATTTTTTATTTCGATCATTAGCAGCAGCAGATTGTCCATGTGGCAGTATTTAGCTTCTCCTTTTTAATGAGACTCTATTACAATGTTTTGCATGGACTGCCTAACTTATTGTGTGCAAACACCCAGGGGTGCCTTTTCCCATTACCTAGTTCTAGTTTGAGAAAGCACTGTTACCATAGCTCTGTATGATAGGCTCAAAGGATTAACCCACATCTCCATTCCCACTGACGGTTCAGAGTTCACAGATTTCCTCATGACTTCCCTCTAAAGCAGGGAGAAAATGTCAGGAATTCACTCTGTTTTTTTTTTCTCCCAGGAAAGCAGAAAGTTTTTGGACTGTCAGCTGAATTACTTTACAGTTTATACTCAGTGGGCCAACCGCACCGTACGTTCCTGCAGTTTGTACACTCAGATATACAGTAAGTTACGCCTTAATCTGTTACTGATGTTGAGGCTTCTCCCTCAGATCACTCAGCAGCTGGGCCTCTGTGGACCAGTGGTTGATGCTGTGGACTCGGTGGTTGTCATCGTCTGTAAACACGGTGTAGAGTCTTTGGTGAGAAAACATTTATTTTTCATTGATTTTTTTAATCACGTTTACTCATCCAGTAAGTTCATTTTATCTTCTTTTTTGGAAATATATGTTTAGTTTATTCATTCAAGGTCTTTCAGGGGATTTTATCTCCGGACAGGTTTCGACTGTCAACTGCCAGTCTTCCTCTCGGGTGATGTGCCTCGATGTGTCCCTACAAGTTCTCTCGTAAGGAAAGAGTCGAAGCATTTTCTGATGCAAAGCACTCTCTCGTGGGGACACATGAAAGCCATCAGAAAATGCTTTGATGTTTTCCTTGTATGGACACATCAAGGCATAGGTAGACTGGCAGTTGATAGTTGAAACGTCAGGAAAAAAAACCATTTCCTGAAAAACCTTGTCTGAATAAATGAAACTGTAACATATTTTCTCTTTTATGTTTTATAATTTTTGTCCTACATGTATTTTTTTAGAATACTTTCTGGTTCTGTCTGGGTTGGTGTATAATCTTTTTCATCCCTGGGATAATCTTTTCCATCAAACTTGCCAAATACTACAGAAGAATGAAATACTCAGATGTCTATGAGTAAGTTACACACTTACTGTACGTCCGTGTCACGTCTAACTGATCAGACTACGTTTGACTGTTTTTTTTTTTGGCTTTGATTTTAGCAACAACCTCATCCTGAACCACGGCCACTAGTCCAGATCAAACTGGGCACAATGGCTTTGAAAGACAACAAAATGTCACCTTCGTGTCAACGAAATGAGGAACTCTTTGTCTCCTACACATAATTGGAACAATGTGAGCAAAAAAAGAAGAAGCAACAGACTGGATCCAGAGTTTGCACTTTATAAAGCACACATACTGTAATATTAAAGGGCTTCTTTGTGCAACATCATGAAGAACCATTTCATTCATGATTATTTCATTGTTTTATTCAATTTGAGTTGGAATATGAGGAAATATGGGGTTTTCCCATAGTTGGGAAACATCTGTGTGTTAGCGTTTAATGTTGAAGGTACGTCTACTGTCTTAAAATTAAGTTTTTTTTTTTTTTAATTTAAAAAACATTTCTATTGTGGGCCATTTTACATTTCAGAGTGAAGACAGATCTGTTTTTACTCAGTGCTGCAGCCCATGGGAGCGTGTACTGTAGCTGCGTCATGTTGCATTGAATGTCTAAATGAAGGTAACGAATCGTCCAAATTTTTAAACACCTTTCTAACTGGATCACGAGCTGGGTAATTCATGGATAATGCTGGACCCCATGTGACCACCAATCTTCCATTAGAATAACCCTGCTAGCTACGTGTTAGCGTGTGTATAGAAGATGAATTATTAAAATCTTCTCACTGGATCAGAGTTACACGTAATTGTTCAAAATTGAATTCGTTTTTATGTCAGGAACATGACTTAGAAGAAAAAAGAATCTTATTTTAAGGGAAAAGTACCACTTTTTAAGCACTTATAACTGAAAATATCTGTACTTATTGGACCACTGGAATGATACATCTGTGTTTCTGTATCTCCTCCGTGTCAAAAAAATGCAAAGATGCAGACGTATCCAAAAAAAATAGATACGTCTCATTGTTGTTGTTCAACATTTAATTGTCATTGTATGAAAATGAGAGGGTATTTTCCAGAATCATATTTGAGGGGTTTTACTCGAATATTTTTAATTGTTTGTATTTCTAGATTGTTATAAAAACATTTGGTTATTGATTATGATTTCTGTGTTTTTTTAAACTCATTTAATTATCGGTTGAGGATTGTGTTACATATACAGTATGTTACACATCACTTATTTCCTCTACGTCATAGAATTAGTTGGGATGACTCTTAGAGCACCCGTGTCAAACTCAAGGCCCGGGGGCCAAATCTGGCCCTTTGGAGAATCCAATGTGGCCCACGGGAAAAAGTAACTGAAAACATGAATCATTGTGTGAATGAAACGCAACAATATTTCCAAGGGTTTTTACAGTTTTCCCGGTGCTTAAATTGCATGATGGCCGTCATTTTTAATGGTAAACTGTTGGAAAAAAAAAAAAAAATTAAATTTCCCTCAAATCAGTAGATAAGATTTTACTTGATTAAATAGAAATTTGTCAAAAAATATAGAAAATTTAAAGGGAAGAAACTTTTGGGACTGATATCTGTCACTTATTGCTTGGATATGGTCAGTTTCTTCTATATTTTGTATTTTATGTATATGTAAAGTGCAAACTAGGGCACAATAATGTTGAAGTTACTCATTTTCCTGCATAAAATTTAGAGTAAAAACCCAACTGAACATGGACACAGAGTTTTGCTGTTTTCATCTCATTTTTCCTCGTCACATGAACGTTAATCTCTGAGATCGGAAACACTCAAACCACGAGAGCTCATCATCTGTTAATACACAATGATTTAACAAAGAACATCAACTCTAGAGCTCTGACCTCAGAGAAGGTCAAATTTCCAACTCTGTTCACAAACCTGACACTGACTTCTTCAACACATGCAGTATTTGTCTTCTTGATGCATTTCACACTAGGGGTGTTGAAAAGAAATAATAAATTCGGCGATATATTGCAATATTACATTGCGTGATTCTCGGATCAATTTGAAATGCATCCATATCAATATTTATTTATTTATTTTTTTACCTTTATTTAAGCAGGAAAGTTTTTTTTCCACTGCAGGAGACATTGTAACTACAAATAAGTTTAAAAAAAAAACAACATAAAAAGAAAGTAGTAACTTTATGCATTTATTTGTTGTTCTAAGCATATACGTCAGTTAAGTTGCACTAAAGTCAAAGTTGGTTTAAATGCAAATTTTAGGTTGTCGGCACATGGCATGTTAAAGCCAATGTTTTGGGTGTAAAAGTTGCCAATAAAATATATTTATATTTTTTACTTTGTTTTTATTTGCAATTTACAACATACAAATAATGTCGCAAAACAAAAATAAACCAAAAACAATAATTTTACAAAGGTTAAACATAAAATTGCAAATGAAAATAAAGTTAAAAAAAAATAAAAAAATACATATATATAAATATATTTCATACATAATGTTCTCATGAAGGTGTACAAATGTACAGATTAGTTGTTTCTTAAGTCATATATATATAAAAATTGCAATAATTGCCTTATACTTTAATATCAGGATAAATCGTATCATATTGATAGGAATCAGTGTAATGCCTGGCGCCAGGCAACACACACCCTTACTTCACACACAACAGTCTAAGCCTCAGCTGCTCATTATACTGGAAACCATTACAGGGTAATGAGCAACCAAACAGCTTCCCTTCACCACTTTGGATGACTTGCTTTAATAATTAACCAGGAAAACCGATTAGTGTCTCAGGTTTACAACGGTTTGTCCCTTCATTTTTTTTTTTAATCTTAAATACTATTAACACATTAACATTAAGGAAAACTTCTACAATTTCTACTGGGTCAAACTGATAGAGCTAATATTATACTGTATATGTGAGAGTATCAGTGTGCAGATACTTTGAATCTTGTGTTGTCCATGCATTAATTGGAGCTCTCCTGTCGAATTCATTCAGCTATTCAAAGACGAACAGACATGTCGCAGTGTGCCAGGGAAGGCCAGGCAGCATCTGCTGGGATAGATTACTGTTTACAGTACGTCATCTATAATTGGAAGGAGTCAATCGATAGGGTTTCAGCGCCAGCAGGACTTCAAACGTTGAACAGAGATGCTGATATGGGAGGAAGTCAATAAGAAGAAGGTCAGAGATGGAGTGGAAAGAAGGGGAAGATGTATGAATACATATAAAATATAAAAACAACATGAATATACTGTAAATGATGGAGTATGCTTTTGTTATACACCAACATAAATGGAAGACACTGAATTCTCAGTGTGTTTCCCACTTGTACAGTGTTCATTTTTGTTGACTGAAAACGCTCATTATAATTTTCATGGACTACATTTTTTTCAAGTAGATTATGACTATTTAAAGAAAAACAACACGTGAACAAAAAACGTTATCAAAATATAAACATATTTTTGTCAACTCATAACTAAACTATAATATTCACGTGGGACAAAATACAATCATTACTAAGTTTCTTATTTTATGGACAAGCCTGGACAGTCACGTGTCAAACTCATGGCCCGGGGGCCAAATCTGGCCCTTTGGAGAATCCAATTCGGCCCTTTGGAGAAAGTAAAAATGATGGAGAAAACATGAATCATTGTGTAAATGAAACTCAACAATACTGTATTTACATTGGCTCACAGTTTTTCCCAGTGCTTAATATCTCATGATTGTAGTCATTTTTTTTATGTTAAACTGTTGAAGAAACTCAAAATGATATTATTTAATCATGATATTTCCAGAAATTGAATAGAAATTGTTCAGAAAAAATAGGAAATGTAAAGTTGGGGCTGATATCTGTCACTCATTGCTTGGATGTTGTCAGTTTCTTACATATTTTGTGTTTTAGGTATACGTACAGTAGAAATGTAAACTAGGGCACAATAATGTTGAAACTACTCGTTCGGCCCCCGATCTACAATAAGTTTGACACCCCTGCTGTAAATGATCCAATAGGAAGAAAGCTAATGTAATCTTATGCAATGATCACATTCAATCTGTGTTTATTTACAAACATTAATACCATCTTACATCAGGTTGATCAATATTAATCAACTGAAACGTATCCATTCATGAATCCTCCTACATTACACCGAATTACTTCTATTTCTTTTTTGATCTTCAATGAATATTTTGTTCAATATTTTCATTTGTCTTTGGATATTATTTGTGAACTTTGTCAATATATTAGTTTTCCACTTATATCAAACAATAAATGTGCATTTCTTTCCTCCTGATTTTATAAGTGTTTGTTTATTAGCCTTTATTTTAAATTGTTTGTGTTTATTGAAAGGGGTGGAGCTCCTGTACAAGCCCTTTGGGCTTTGTTCCCTCCTTGTACCTTAAACCTTGTTTTTTTTTTTAATGTGCGCTAAATAAATGAAATCCTCATTTAGAATATAGAATTCCACAAGGTTCATTCTAATAATATGTTAAGGTTTCATTTATTCAAGAAATTGACTTTGATCTTCTGACATGTTTTTTTGTCAGTTGATTGCGTCACATCAATGCGGTCAGCAGACGCCTCTGAGGAAGACTGACAGTTGGCAGTGAAAACTAGTACACTTCCTGAAAAAAGCTGTCTGAATAAATTAAACCTTATTATATAACAAACATTCCTGCAGACTAAATTGTAACTAAACTAAAGTTGTGTTTTATGACAAAAACTAATTTAAAAATGATATATAATATATCTATATGTATATAATAGATAGGTCAGAGATGTGGACCGTATAAATAAATAATCGAGATTACACAAGCTAAGTTTCCCTACCATCAGACTGTTTTTCTGAGTCAGTGAAGTACTGTACGCCAACTGTAAAGGACATGCTGACCTCAGCATTACACTGATGGTTCAACTGGCTGTAGTCCAGTCCAATAAAGGAAAGAGGAAAAAAAAAAAGTCCAAAAAACACAGAATGTTGACCATTATTACCAGTAATTTACAGTTCTAATACAGAGCATGATTACTGTGTACATAAAACTCAGACAGAAAACCAGTTATATTTGAAGTTTAATAAGATACAGCAGACAATGTGTGGCTGTTTACAATAAACACGTCCAACTTCTCAGGCAGATTAATTATTAATATGGACACTGGGCTGAGTGGACTTTGATTATCCCAGTAAACCAAAGCGTCACAGGCAAAACAAAACACAAAGCCTTGAACAGTCTTTCAGACTTATTCAGAGCTTGAAATGGAGACTTTTGATTAAATCTTTAAGAAGAAAAGTGCAAATTTAACTTACAAAGAGGTAATGGAAGCATCCACAATCCAGCGCGTTTAACCTTTAAGTCTTTCAGCAGAACACAGAGACAGTGGAGCAGATACGCTAGAAATGTGTCACTGTTCTGCAAATGAAGAGCAGCCAGTGTGAAAAGGCACTGGGAGCGTTTTGGAGGCTGATTGTCAAAAATCCCCACATAAACACATGGATTGCTCTCGTTTAAAACACTTCATTTCAAACACAACGAGAACACTTCTGCATTTAGAAATTGAACAAAAAGGCACATCGACACACTTTTGTCTCACGCAATAAATCAGAAAACATTTCCTTAAACATGCTGGAAGAATACTGCTGTTTGTATAAAAGGGCAGAAAGAACACAATCTCTATCATCACTGATAACATGGTCTGCATGAGGGAGGGTATACGTGACCTGGTGGGAGGGTGGCTGGTTTAGTCATATGTCCCAACACACACACACACACACACACACACGAGTCCTAACAGAATTACCACAAAAATTGAATTATAAGTTAGACAGTGAATCTTTTATGCTGAATACTCGGCAGGAATGTCCCGTTAGACGGGCTGGGAAGACAGGAGAAAATGGGAGAGTTTCACTGCCTTAGGTTTCTGTTTACGGAGGATAATTTAGTTAAGCTAACACCACGTTAGAATTCCAGCTAACTTAGAAACGGGTGAATGCAGAAAAAAAAAAAAAAAAAATCAATTTTTAACACAATCATCACCAAAAGTGAACTCGTATTCCAAAGCTTTGTACAAGTGGAATAAATACTGCAGAGACATTTTTCCAGCGTGAAGCTAAACTTTGCCACATGTCGTTGAAATACAGCCGAAGGCAGCACAAACTGTATTAGTGAGTTATTTAAACCAAACTCGAGTTCTCACACAATATTTTACAATTTTTTAAATATTTGCGTAATAGAAGTTAGAAACATGTTCATCTCTGTGCAGTTTACGGTTTCAGGGCTAAATAGCATCACAGACACAGTAAGTACACACATCAGTGTCAGTATATTATTGACAGGGTCAGAGCCCTCAGCACACACGTCTACATCTCTGGTCGTGATGGCATACAACAGTCATACAATAGCAAAAGTAGGTAATCGCACCATTCTGATAATACCTGTTTGATTTGATTGTTTTAAAATGATTGTCATCTCACACTTTGGACAAATAGGTGAGTGTTTCACACGGGGTTGGCAGGTAGCACCAGCCTGACCCTCTGTACACGTTTCTCTGTTTGATGTTCAGGGGTTTCCTTATGAAGAGAGGGATCGGTTTTCTCAATAGAGCTGGGGTTCTCTACAGACCTGGGGGGAAGCGCTGGGGGCGAGAACGAGGGCGACTGAAGGATGTCGGCGTAATGCTGACTTGGTTTGGTTTCCCTCAGCAGAACTTTCCTCAGCAGAGGCTTTAACAGTCCGATGGTCAGCTGTGAGTCACTGAAAGGAGCAGCAGTAGATGATGATGAGGAGGAGGAGGAGGAGGACATGGAGAAGGATGAAGGAAGCGAGGGATTACTGGGAGAGGGGAGGTTTTCCAGCACCAGGTTTAGGATGCTAGTGACTGTTAAGTCCTCTGGGCAAAGCGCCCACAGCAGGTCCAAATAAGGGTCCAGGTCCCTGTGCTGAGTCACCTCACAGAGTAGAATAGTGAAAATATCCTTGTTGAGCAAAGGGTTCTGTTTGCAGAAGCTTTGGGCCACCTGGGCGACACGCTCCCACTTCTGCTCACTAATGAGCATCCTGAGCGCACGCAGGATGGCGTTGTGACGCCCGCTGACCAGAAGAAGCTCCACCTCCAGGTCCTGCTGCGGCTCCTTGTCTGTTTTAGAGCTAGACAGGATGCACAGGGCCCGTTTGTAGAGCGGCACCGTGTGTTCTCCACTCTCCCTGGGAAAGCTCCACGTGGAGGTGACCAGGCTCAGGCCCAGTCCAGCCAAGCCCTGCTGCTGCTGGGCCAGCTCCAGGAACTGTGGTAGCCAGCTGGGCTGGAAGTGATAAATGGACTGGCACAAAAGTTCAAACACAGGCAGGGGGGCATTAGGTTTACTTTTACATTTGGTGATGACGTCGATTTTAAGACTGTGATTGGGTTTCAAACCGCCATTTCTACACGCTGTGGAGACGGTGGCAGGTGCACTGAGGACAGTTTTCCACACATCTGGGGAAGCTTTGCTGGATAGACAACCCTTACCGTTGTAGTGAAGCTGGAGGGCAGCCTGGGCCGCCCTCCAGGCCTGGGGGGGGAACAGGCTGAAGATGGAGTTGAGGTAGAGCAGAGCCTCCTCATCCAGCTCAGGAGAAAACAGCAGCCTCACCACCTCCTGCTCCACCAAACGCTCACACATGGACTCCATTTCATCCACACCCCCCCTCACTAAACTCCCCTTCACCACCTCCAGGGCAACCAAAGCTTTGAGCTCAGTCTCCAGGGAACACATCAGCTTATCCTGTCCCACCATACACCCTCTTCCTCCTCCTTCTCCATTCTGGGACCCGTGTGCTTCCTTCTGCTTACTCCCTGTGCTGAGGTACTCCCTGAGGATGGAGGCTAAGGAGATGGGAGCCTGGAACCTTCCGCCCTTCTTCAGCGCCTCTACAGTGAGCTTGGTGCTGCTCAGGCTCCTCTGCTGGTAATATTTACAGGCCTCTTCAAAAACAGCCTCCACCATGTGAGCTCCTGGTTGTAGGACATCCACATTACTGAAGATGGAGGACTTCATATTGGCGTTGGAGGTTCTAAAGTCTGTGTCCTTCTCTAACAGCAGAAAAACTCCAGCTCCAGACAGCAGCTGAGGTGTACACTGGTGTGGATACAAGACCCCTCCTGGTTTCACCACAGTCTTTTCTAGCTCTCGACCACAGTTCAAGTCTATCAGGGTGAGATTTTGCTCCATCAGCAACGCCAACACGTCTTTGTACAAACAAAAGCTTGTGCGAGTCGTCTGTTTGAGCAAATGGCCGTGCAGTTTGTACACCTGACGTAGAACTCCGTCTTTCTGCAGGAGACACAGCCAGCCCGTGCTGAGCAGCAGGAGGAGGCCGCCACACGCTGTAGGAGAAAAACAGCAGATCTCTGGAGGTCGGCGAGCTGATAAATACCCCAAACAATCCGTAACCACTTTCTTAAAGTCGGATTCTTTAGCGGAGAGCTTCTTCACAGGAGTGTTCCTGCATGTGGTGCTGACGGTGAAGGTGTCCTGTCGAAGAGACCAGGAGAGGAAAAACTTGGAGACGGGTGTTATTTCCACATCTGGAAGAAGATGCACAAACTCTCCAGAGCTGATGAGGGTGAATTTAGGATTGTTGTGCAGGCAGATTGTCACTCCTCCCAGGCTGACGGTTCCGTCTAACACGCTGTAGTCCCGTCTGCAAACACAGTAGGTGAGTTTGTTCCTGCTGGAGCTCTCAGATGGAGGCCTTTCCTCACACCAGATGATGAGGCTGGAGCACACACACACTGACACCACTCTGGCTCGGGGGCTGTTGCATAGATCAGAGGTCTGTAGGAGAGTCCAGCCGGGCTTACACTCCTGGAATTTCCAAAACTCGACTTTTCCATTCTCGTAGATCACTGCCACCACTACTGCAGTCCCACTCCGATGCTCCAAGTATAAAACATCCACAATGGGAACAGTGCGTGTTAGCCTAGAGCTGAGTCTGTGCTGGTCCTGAGCCAGCTGAGGCTTTTCATACTTATCAAAAGTCACAAGACCGACCTGAGGCTGGCGGAGGATGACATGGACGTGGCGACCATCCGGGCTCAGGCGGACATCTGACACACTGTCCGTCGTGTGAAGTCTGTCAGTCAGTTCCTCACTGTCAGTGTAGTCCCTGATGTCTGACAGCTGCTCCAACACCCACCGCGCCATGTTTTTGGTCTGTCAACACGGGGGAAAGCCCGGAGGTAAGAAGTTGTGTGAACTATCCTGCGAGCCTGTGGGAAACACAGGTCTGACCCCGGGGCTCCGCGGAGGCTACACCGAGCGGCATCGCGTTTAGCCCCGAAGGAGGGAGTCCACATCCCGCCGCGGAAGGATACATAGTCCGACTGTGTTCCAGCGCATTGCCCCGTGTGAGCAGCTGAAGGACGATACCTGCTCAAAGTGTTCAAAGCTGCAAAAAGAGAAGCACTGCGATCATTCCGATACTAAGCTAGCACTGTTTGATCGTCACGGGACTGTGGACTTCCGGATACTAAGACTAATTTACATAAATAGGAGGAGTTTATCAGGAACACACAGGAAAAGCCCGTTAGTTGGGTTGCCAGGTTGGGCGTTTCCTCCGCTCTCTGTGCAGTTTGTATGGATCAAACTATTTGACCAGATACACCATTAAAAACAAGTATGCTTTAGTTTCAGAAAGGGATATTATTAAAAACACAAATGAGTGGTTATTTGATTTTCATGTTAAGATAAAAAAAGACAATAATTTAGGGCGTTATTCTGTCAGAGTCAACGGCTAAACAATTTTTTTTTTTTTTTTTTACTCTTTATTTTTTTTAAAGGGACGTTTTTTTGTCTTTTGCTTTGTTCATTTGTTCATCCCTTCTTGACCCTTATAAGAAATACTTTGAACTTCAATTAAAAAAAAAAAAAATGAAAATCAAATACTCATCTATCTATCTATCTATCTATCTATCTATCTATCTATCTATCTATCTATCTATCTATCTATCTATACACTAACCCTATGTTAAAGTTGAGTTGAGTTGTTAAACTTAGCCTTACTATTTAGATTCGGCTTTTTTACCTAATATTTCATAAGATGTCACTTCAGTTATTGTAAAAATCCCACTGTCATGCAGAGCCTCCCATTTTTATGGAAGCCCGTTTCCGCCACTAAAAAAAAATCACCAAGGAAAGTCATAATTATGAGAAAGAAAGTTATAATTATGAGAAAGAAAGTAATAATTATGAGTTAGTAAAGTCATAATCACGAGATAGAAAGTCATAATTATGAGATACTTAAACACATTTACAGCAGCTTGTTCATGTTGTGAGTAGCTGACACTGAGAGATGGCTGATAAGACTATCGAAGACTACTTTAGACTTTAGGCTTTACAAATGATGAAATACTTTGTTTGCTTGTAAATTCACATAGAAATATGCTGAGTAAACGCACCCTTGAAAAGATACTAAGCAAAAAGAGGCTCTGGCGTCGAAAGGATAAAACTGATGTGGCTGAAGTAGCTCAGTTTATTGAACACATGAAGATTTCTGGTCAGTGCCATGGAAGGATGTACCAAAAATGTTTCTATCTCATAATTATGACTTTACTACTCAATTATGACTTTCTTTCTCATAATTATGACTTTACTACTCAATTATGACTTTCTTTCTCATAATTATGACTTTCTTTCTCATAATTATGACTTTCTAACTCATAATTATGACTTTCCTTGGTGATTTTTTTATTTTTTTTAGTGGCAGAAACGGGCTTCCATACATTTTAGATCTCATAAGATCAACGATTCTTATCAAACTGGATTTTAGAACGCACCATCACAGGTTCAGAACATTTTCTGTCTCAACAGCTAAATGTTGGATACAATACATTTAACATATCCGTTTATTGTAAAAACTGCAGGTTGTTAGAGGAAAACTCACCTTTTATATTTATGACATCTAACACTACACAATAGGGTAGTGCCAATGAGGAGAAACCCTGAAAAGCTAATAAATAACCCACTTCAAACAAAAAGCATGAGATATAGTTTTTTACCTATTTTCTATGCAATTGCCTGCAACACATTGAAAACCTTTTTAGGTCCGAATCATATGGAAATGAATAATAATAATAATAATAATAATAATAATAATAATAATAATAATAATAATAATAATGTATCAATTTTATATAGCACTTTTTGGGACTCTTTATGCTTTACAGAATACAGATACAGGAGATAGATAGATATATAGAAAGAAAGATTTATTTCAGACTCAGGGTCCATAAAAAACATACAAACACACGCACGCACACACACACAAAAAACAATTACAAAAACACATATAAAAAAGTCTAACAGTCAAATTTTAAAACCATTGCTTCCAGAGCTGAAATGTGCAGCGGGTGGCACGAAAAAAAAATAAAAAATAGATAAAAAAAATAATGCAGAATCAGGAGTGTGGAACCAGGGAGATATCAAAAACTTGCTGGATTGTGGCCCCAGGACAAAGGACACCCCTTAACCTATGTGGTAAACACACATACAGTATATAGAATCTATTACGCAGTATCTTATACGTATAGATGATCATTTAGACCAGTGGTTCCCAAACTTTTCACAGTCTCGTACCCTTTCAGACATTTAACTTGAAGCCAAGTACCCTCGACCGCTGCACACTTCAAAAACATAATAATGTAATGCAGAGTTTTTCAAACTTGAGGTCGTGACCCAATGTTGGGTCACCTGGAATTCAAATTGAGTTCCCTGAAATGCCTAATAATTTAGTTTAATAAAAACACTGATAAAAAAATGTATTCTTAAAATGTTTTAATCATTATTTTTCAAATCATTACACTACACACACGCACAAAACGATCTTAAACAACTGTATTCTACTTTCACTGTCTCAAATATAAAACTAGTTAAAATAAAGTGCAGCATGAAAATATCTGAGCTGGCGAGTCTTGTCGCTTTGTGCACTAAATTAATCCTGGCAACAACAAACACTATCAAAAGCTAAATGTCGAAGTCTCTGGAGACGCCAAAAATGTGTGATATTAAAATGGCGTCACGACCCAAAGAAGTTGGGAACCACTGATGTAATGTCACATACAATGTAGCCCTACAGTAAAATGTGTCAATGAATTGTACCTATCCTGTTGAGAAATAATATACAATAATAATATAATAATAAAAATAAATAATAATAATGTGTAACCTAGGGTAGTCTTAAATTGGCTATTGTGTAATATCTGGCAATGCATGCAGGCTCCTGACTGCTAGTCCATCTATATTCTAGTTTCCAAATTTAATTATTTTATTCATGTACCCCCTTTGACAATTTGCGTACCCCTAGGGGTACCCGTACCCCACTTTGGGAACCTAGGATTTAGACGATGTGCAAATGTTTGTAGATCTGATAGAATACTAGTACAATCTGAGGGGAAACTATTGAGAGTTGTTGCTCTGGAAACAGAACCACTCGATAGGCACAGGTAAGGAGCTCTGTGAGTTTTTTTTCCCTTTCGCCTCTGATATCTCATGGAAATTAGTTCTTTTTAGGAAACTCACAAGAGTGTAACCATGGAAACCAGGTTCCTCTCTGTAATTCATCTGCAAACTGACACTGTTTAAGTTCAATCTCAGACAGTCTGAGAGAAACAACTCATGGGTGCTGACATCAAGCAACCTAAAACTCTAACACTCATTTGTCTCCTTGGAGGAATCAGCCATCATTAGGCATCACAACACAACAAAGGGGTGGTTGCTGGTCACATCCTTCTGTAAGAGCTGATGTTGGTCTGTAGCCAGTAAAATACACACTGTAGGTGTGTTGCCGTATGCACATGAGAAAGAGAATTAGTTTGTTTTCAGATTCTGAATACTTTATTTTTAAATGGAAATCAGGTTTACAATGGGAAGGAATGAAATATTATTAATTTTATCAATTGCTTTTAGACACTTTTGATTTCAATTACTTTTACCCTAAAGAAATGTTTATTCCAGGTTTTATCAAAAGACCATTATTCATTCTCCCTTATTTTACACTGGCACTAGTGGGAGCTTTTTCTAATCTAATTTTTCTTCAACTCAATAAGGTCCAAAGGATCACCAGCTAGCTTTTGTTGACTTTTTTTGTTTTTGTTTGAGTGGATTATCAGGAACGCTTGTGATACCCATAATACAATCAGCTCATGGAAAAGAAACTCCTCTGTGGCTCACACTACTACAAAGTCCTTTGGTTATGCATGAAAAGTAAAAAAAAAAGATACATTACAAAACTCTGGCTGGGATTTATTTCCTAAAACAAATGTGGGCTTTACAGTGCAAGTGTTGTTTCTGTTTGTCATGTCTGTAGTTTGTTTAGTATCCAGGAGGAGGCAGCATTGATCCTTGATGACTCAACAATGGGTAAAATTGTAAAATCATTTGTTACAAAATAATGAATTAAAAACAGTAGCTGTAATTGTGATGGATTTAAATATGAATGATGTCTTTGTCAGCACTTTCCTATTTCCCTGCAACCTTAAGCACACAAATGGACTGGAGAAAATGACGTCTAAATCACTGCAGAAAGCTTTTACTGTGTGTTTCAATTTGTGTCACATGTCTATTCAGGCTCAGTCACAGGATTGATATCTGCTTTGGCCACAGTTAACTAAACCTATCCTTTAACTCACATGGCTTTCATTCTTTGGCTCGTAATTTCTGTCTTTTTTTTTCTGCACTCTAAATTCCGTACTAATATTGCGTTAGGATTTATTTAACATAAAAAAGCATTATATTGATTTTTATTTGGTGTTATTTCCTCTGCTTTTACTTAAAACACTTAGGGAAACTTTACCCTCCCTTCCACAAAGGGATGTTTTCTTTAAACCAGTCTATTCTTTTAGATCTGTGTTTATGAGTCCTATTATGTCTCAGTGTCATTGCTCATAAAGTGTACAGATACAGTCTATTATTGCAAGAGTGAAGTCATCAGTCAATGGTAACAGACCGGCCTGCTTCTATCCGTGTGTTAGGTTTGCTGTGCCTGTAGAGATAAAGATAAAGTGCTGAATGCAGGGGAGTTATCATCTTATTTTAAAACAAATAAATAAACCCAATGGTTTTAAAAGGGCAAGACATGGAATTTTCATTTCTGCATTATTTAGGTCAATGCATTCATGTGAAAGTATATATTTTTCGTGTTGGTGAAGATGATTTTTCTGTCTGTTTCGTCTTCCGCTGAGATGCTACGTGTCTGTTTTTTGTGTCAAATAAAAGTTGCAGATGCCTGTCAGCTTGGTTTCCAGTGGGAACAGGAGGGTTTGACTGACAGTTTAGTCTCGTCACCAAAAAGGCTGTTTAGGGCGTGCTCTCTTTTCCTCTCTACGTCTTATGCTACATCCTTAAATTCATTATTGTATCTGAAAATGTTGTGAGCTTACAGTCTTTAATTGACTCCATCCTTTACAGTTCAAATAGCACTGTAGCATCTGAAGTAATCCAGTGGCTCTGTATTACATCAAAGAAAAAATATTTGCATATAGGATAAGGAATATTTATATATATTAGATAGATTATAAAGTGTTTTTGTTTTGAAAAACCAACATTTGGCTGTCGTAGGAGGTAATATTCGTTCTTCCCTGTCCAGTTCTTTACTATTTATTACCATGACGGACACATTTTCCCTCAGCCTATGTTTTCATAAATAATGGAGTCAGCCAAGTTAATTTACAACAAATTTGCACTCTGAAATCTAACAGTATAACTGAGTTACAGTCTTAATAGTGTCTGTGAAATGTTTTGTTGAATGTATAGAGCAGAGGTTCCCAAGCTTTTTCGGGTCATGACCTGATTTTGATATCACAAATATCTGGCAACCCCAGAGACTTTCTCCCCCCTAGAATTAGTTTTTGATTAAAGTTTAAAGTTTTATTAAAGTGTTACAAAAGATGCACCAGCTGACATATTTAAACTCATTGTATTTGAACTAGATTTACATATGAACTAAATTTATTTGTGAACTAGATTTATAGTTAAGAAAGTGTATGCATAGGATACATTTATTTTATATTCACTGTGTGTGAATGAATACTAATAAAAAAAACACAAATATATATATAATTTCAATCCAGCTTTTTACCTGAATTCATTTGATTAGATTTTTTATTTAACCAATTACAAGACATTTTCATGTGACCCCCATTTTAATTCCAGGCGACCCCACATGAGGTCTCGACCCCAAGGTTAATAAACACTGCTATAGAGAGACAATTAATGACTGACTAGAGAAAATAGAATGATGCATAAAGAAATGGTAACTTAACACTTAATTGACAAGCAGTCTTGTAGACGAATGAGCTTTACTTGCTGCCTCTATCTTCTACCAACGTGATCGCACAATTATAAGGAATTAGACGTCAACGGCAGTTTCTGGAAACAGTAACGGACGTCATTTTTGGCACATTAAATATAGCTAAAATGCAATCTAGTAAAACATTGAATGTTTTGAGTGCTGTTAAAGGTGGTCCCAGTGTAGCAGAACTTAAAAGCGTTGTTGCTCACATCCCCGTCTCCCTGTCTGATGTTGTATCTCCACCCTTTTTTATTTCCTTCACTGATGGTGCGTCTGAATAGTCCCTCCTATCTCCTTTCCTATCCTCTTTTCCTTAACCCTTGAAAGTGTTTAAGTAGCGGCCATGATAAGGAGCGTTCCAATTCTCTGAAAGCGAAGGAAAGGAGGCTCAATGCTTCCTTTATAACCTCCTTTACACTGATGCATTGTTTACCAAAGGAGACCAGCTGACTCTGCCCCACAATTCCTTGCGGCGACATCATTTAAAAGGACCTTAAAAACTCACGATAATTGAAAACAGAGCACAAGAAAAGGTATCATAGACATTTTTAGCCACATTATGTTTCATTCGCCGTATTTAATTTACTTTGTGAGTTTGTACATTTCTATGCCTATAAAGTTATATAGGCCTATATCTTGCACAAATGTAACAATTTCATAAAATCATACTTATTTCGGATCAATGTGAGTGTGAGCAACCATTCTCAATGTGACATTCTTTTAGTTTCACTTTTGTTCCTTTGATTTCTATTCAAACCTTGTGATATTTTAGATTATATCAGCAGTTAGATGCACAGGGGAAAGTGTTACACAGTAAATGTGCTTTTAGTAGTCCATTTTTGGAAATTAGTATTTTTTTTTTTTTTACCACGGCAGACGTCACTGTCCATCGCCACCATCGGATTATTACGTCGTCTAGTGGAAGTGCGTCTGATTATCAAAACAACGTGATGGCCTTTCCCTAACTCCTTTAGGAAGTCTCCTGACACCTTTCCTTAACCCATGTGATGTCATCCATAGGGTTAAGGAAAAGTGGATAGGAAAGGAGATAGGAGGGAGTATTCACTGTCTCACTTCCTTCACTGAGGTTCTGCGTGGGACTGGCTGAGTGGTTAATTGCCTACACCTGGGACCTGGACTAATTAGAGCCTCTCCCTGCACTAGAGTCTATTTAAGAGCAGTCACACCACTGTGAAGAGAGTCCCTAGAGTTCTGTTCATGTTTTCCCCTTTCAGACTGTAAGTGAGGTCTGTTCACCATGTGTTAGGAGTCATTTCCTGTGTTTGTGGGTTATGAAGTTATTTCCTCAGCCATCTTGTTAGTTTATTTGATAATATATTGTAAACGTGTTTTGTTTGGAATGGATCTTTGTTTTTTGCTCTATCAATGTTAGTGCTTGTCTTTGGCAATAAACTCTAACGGGCGTTCAAGCGACTTGGTGTTTGACATGAGTATGTTTATGGCTTTAAGCATGCAGTTATTTGTAATAAGTCACTCTTAGTCGTCGTAAAGGATGAAATAACAGACCTTTTAAATTGAGTGGTCCTGGCACATTTAGCTTCCTCTCTTATCTCAATGATCCATAGCACATCTCCTAGTTTCTGTTGCAGTAGCTCTCCTATCAACCCGTAAATCAGATTCATTGCCCTCTTCTCGATGGGTGTGCTTGTGTCGCAGAAGCCCATTTAGCTTCTTTTATATTTCCTTTTTCATGCTCGCTCAGTATTTTGAGCCGCGTGTTCAGGCTACAATGCAAAGCATCAACAGATTTGAGCTGTTAGCGCAGGCTATAATACTAAACATTAAAGTCACAGGTCAAAGTAGTGGATGAGTTCACAGTGAATTGTTTGGAAGGATAATACGAGACATAACAAATTGATTATTTGATTTCTTATTCTGTACATGACATCTTACACAGTGCCCCCACAATGCTTTAAACAGCTCTGAGTTTAAAGTAAATATTGTGGGTCACAGGGATTGTTGACCACTTTTATTTCCTATTCTTTGCACCTCCCTTTTTTTTCTTCTTCAATCAGCCTGAAATCATAATCTCACTGATTATTTAGGAGTCATGGCGAATAATCGATTTATCGAATTTGTACATAAAAAATTATTTATTTTGCAAATTTGAGTTATTTTTTTATTTTATCTTGTGGGTTACCGTAGCGCGATGTGCGCCTGCCCCCTCTTTGTTTATATTTGTTTACCCTTTGAGTAGGCTATGTGTGTGCCACAGGCATGTTTAATTTTTCATTCGCACTATACTGAGATGTTGAGGGAAGAGTTTATTATTTTTTTTTACTTATGTTATAAAATATGTAGTTATTTGATTTCTTAATCAGAAAATTTAAGCTACTGTGAAGTTGCTGTTGCACTTTTGCTTAAACCTGGGTTAAATCTTGAAATTGTTAAATGATAAAACCTCAATTACTTTTTATTTTGGGATTGTTTTATGCATTTTAACTTTTGCGGACAATCACAGCAATGAAGCTGCACTTTTGACAATATATCTGATGTCTGCTGTCATTTTTAAGTGCGTTGGGAAAAAAGAAATCGAAACTTAAAATTTTTCTTTAAAAAAATTGGATTATTTATTTTTATTTTTTATTTTTTTAGGCAAAATTGCCCAGCCCTAGCTCAGAGTAAACATTCAAAAGCTTCTTCTTTTACCTAAACATAAATCTGGCTATTTATTTTTTGTTTTGACACCATTAAAGATGTAAGGAGCCTTTCTTTTGTCAAACTTTGAAGGTGATATTCATAACATTTTTAGATAATCTGTGGTTATTAAGAGTAAAAAAAAAAAAAAAAAAGCCAGAGTAAAAGCAACAAATGCAGCCTGATCCTACTTTAAAAAGGAGAGTACTCACTCTAAAAGTGTCACTGTTTAGACTTGTGGAGCAGTGGTTTCCAGGTATCTGTAAGTTGCTGGTTCAAATCCAGTTGGGGCTCCTTTACCAATTGTTTTTTTAATCCTGTTTTAGTAATGTGTTCCATTAGTTCTTAATTCTCAATTTTAGATGGCAATGTCCCCCCCCCCCCTCAGGTATTCCTGCTTGTGTCTATACATTCAGTCGTGTCTATATGTGTGTTGTGAGTTCTAAGACTCCATCCTGTTTTCCATCAGGTGTGCTGCATTTCCTGATTACCCTCCTTCACTATTTGGTCGAGTGTTTGGACACAAAAAGCTTCGTTGTTATTCTGACGTCTTCATTACATCCACGGCCTCAGTGACGTTGCTCCTCCTCCTCCCGGTCAGTCTAATTTTTGTTCACCTTGCAATGGTAAGTTTGTTTTAATTTTTTTTTTTTAATCAAGTTTTGATTTGTGCTGTGAAATTCTAATAATCTATCAGAACTTGCATGCCTCTACACATTTAGTAATTGTCCCTCTGTGCCAATGATCCTGTTATGGGACTCAAAAGCTTACACTAAAGCAGCCGTTTCTTGAGATTTTGTACATGTATACGACACAATTTTCCCTCTTCTGTATTTTCCTATTTTTGGGAAAATTCGTCAATGACCTGACTGGGAAAAATGAGTTTTGTTCCTGCTATTTTAGGCAACATTATAAGACTTTCATAGTCAAGCAAATAATGTGGTAATAATTTAAAAAGGCTGGTATGGATTAAGCTTTAATTAGCCGTCATTTGATTTGAAGTAGCACAATCATTATACAAGCAAAAAACAATAATTTCTCATCATATTTGCTTTATTCATATTTTCTAGCACACAAAACAAGCAAAGGACTTTTTTTTTTTAAAACTGGTAAAATTCAGAAAAAGTGAAACAAACACTGCTGAATAGTAGCTATTCAATATGCACTTAATTCAGTCCAATGCAGAAAATGCAAATACTTCACCTTACTGTTGTCTATATGGCTGTTCTGGCTTCATAAGAGTTATAGTCCTAAGCTATTATATAATGAATGAAGTGGAAGCATCACAACAAAATAAAAAAATAAAGTTGTGCCTCGGAAAAAACCTAACTCAGATATGCTTTCTAAATTTTGGATTCACTACTTTAAAGCTTGGTTGGACACACAGCTGTATAACTACGCAACTATAAAATCACTAAGAATTCTCTCCATGGATGAGGACGTGCCAGTGTTTATTCTAGTAAAGGCAGACATGCTATTATGTGTCATTTCATTTAGGCTATACCTGCCCCATTCACCTGACTTCTGATGGCTAACGCATGGTGGTAGTTGAAGTGAATACGAATGGCCACACAGTGCACATTAGTCTTATTGAGTCATTTGCTGTGTGGTTGCATCTCAGTGGGAGGCAGCCCCGACACTGTTGGCCTTTTCTTGATAAATTAGCTCCCGAGGTAGACGTCCAACATTCATTATAAGGTTACCATAGAATACATAGAGAAGTGAGAGCACACACGTTATCTGGACATTACCAGAAACATTATGAGTAATGCGATTCTGTTAGTGTGAAAAACAACTGCACTCCTGTCTACAATGCTCAAGCTCACTTGCAGTATGTAATTGTTAAATGAGATGCTTGCTGTTCCAGCTCTAGGCTAACTATCTTGTCTTTGCTCATTAAAAATGGCAAAATCTGAAGGCCTCAGGAGTAAAAATAGTGGAGTTTGTAGATTCAGCATCTTCTAATTGAAGGACGGTAAAGCTCAAGAGACATAATAAATTGAGGGGGAGTTTCTGAATGAATATAATGATTTTAATGTGGGCAGCAGTGAAGGCAGGAGCATCAGGTGAGGGTCAGAGTAAAGGAAGAGGTTTGAGGCTCTATTTGGTCGATTTAGTGTGACTCAATGGCTGTGTTCGAAATGGAATACGAACGCACTACTCATACTAGTCTGACGTCAAAACTAGTATGTTGAGCGTTCTCATTGGATAGTATGGGGGAAAAATTGAGTACATGAGAAATACCCGGATGTATAATATATCGGGACATTTCCTAAGTATGCACGGTGGGCACACTAGTCATACTCAACCGCCCCATGATGCACTGCGAGCAGAACGTAGAATCGTCCTGGGACCGGCTTCAAGCTAAAAAGTCAAACATCCCCTTTACAAAAACTATTGGAAGACAAGAAAAGATGCTTTTGTTTTGTAAATGGGGCTCTTGTTTTGAAGTTAACCAGAAGTTTAGTCAGTAGCAGAATGGTGGTCTCCGAAAATCTCTGAAATGTCAGCATGAAATATGTTCCCGCAAGTTTTATGGCTCAAATGACCACATGTTGGTATTCTACTTCTATTCTTCCTCAGAGGAGCTGATATGCTACAACAACCCATGGCGAGGACTAATACAATGAGGTGTATATCAGTCAAAGAAGTTGATTTATGGAATGGTTTACCTAATCAACTTAAGGGCTCCAAAACTATTCATGCATTTAAAAAAATCTATAAGTTCAAAGTCATGGAAAAGTATATTATCCTTGAATGAAGATCATTAAAAAATAGTTTAATCACGGATGCATAACATCATTTTGATTCTTTAAGTTTAAGTTTTGTGCTTATGTGTTACCATTGTTGGTATTACAGTAACTGTTATGTGCCATCTTTGGTAATAATGTCACAGTTGTAAATGGGGTTAGGCTGTATAAATCTTGACTTAAGCCTAAATCCCTTCGGTCAGGTATCATCTAGCTCTTAAAATACTTAAAGTACATGTTTTCTTATTGTAATGTACAAGATCTCTGAAAACATGTGACATGAGTTCTAAATGTTAACTTGGCAAATCAACGGAGATATTTAGCCTTAGTGTGCTTGTTCAAAATGCATCTTGGGAAACTTGGAAGTATACCTCAGTGTGAACGATTATCATCCTAATCATACCTCTAGTATATAGTAGACAGTTATACATTTAGTGCATAATACGGGATGTGCCATTTCGAACACTGCCCACATCTTCTTTCTACCTTTCCTCTCAGCTTTCCTTGCTCTTTGTTTTTTAATCCCTTACTATTCCATAAATCTGCGGGTGAGAAAAAGCCATTATTTTAACCATAATGATCCAGCATTTTGTATTCACTCCCTTTCTTTGGATTGTTTAAGTCATTTAAAAAAAAAAAATTCTGCTCTTTTGGGATTTACATTGAAACTTGCAGCCCGTCTTTGTAAAATCCCCCTAGGGTAATGTTTGTGTTCAGCTGTTGAGACGCTCTGCAGACTACATCCTTCCCAAAGTTGTAAAACAAAGTGGTGTAATGGTGGTCTTTACAGCCTTAAAGTGTTGTTGACCCCAGGCTAGTCCAACTCTTTGTGCCATCTCATACTGAGGGTAATAGGCTTGCACATCATAGGTCTACAGAGAAATAACATTGTCTAATTTGCAGTACGTGTTTGGATAGACTAGGGGTATTATCCATTTTCTGGGCCATTTGCATCAGTGAGAAAAAGGCCAGTAACATATCCAAAGGTTTAAAATCCTCTCCCAAAGGAAAATAAATACAACAGCTGCTACAAATCAGAGGTAAGATTGAAAATGTTTACTCCTGCTTTAAGCAATGTATGGCATTAGATTTAGCTCTTAATGTCTCCCTGTTCTCTCCCACACTACTTTCTGTCAGGCCCATTATTCCACAGTGAATCGATAGAAGGAGCCTATGGTTCTTTCTCCACATAAACAATGAGAAAAATGAAAGGAAGAAAATTAAAGTGTAAAACAAGTTTTTTTTTTTTTTTTTTTTTTTTTTTTTTTTTTTTTTTTTTTGCAGTGCTCTCTTTTTGTCTCTATTGTCCTTATTAGACGATGGATAATGCTTCAGAATATTTTTTTTTTGTTTAAATACTTCTTTAAAAGGATAGTGACTATTGTACGTTGCATTTTATATACAACACAAGGAATGGGTTATACACAGCATTTGTATTTAATTAGGATTTGAAAAAGTAAAGCTTTTACGTGATGTCTAAATTGGAGAGTAGATCCTTGAGAGCAGTAGACTGATGGGGAAAAACGGATAAATGGATAAGGGTTACGAACAGTGCTTGGCATATGGCATGAAAACCACACACACATTTCATATTTTCTGTTGTGCAGCAACATGAATGAAAGATTAAAAAAACAAACAAATAAAACCCCCTCAACTATTCTTTCGTCTATCTTACTATCTTATGCTTATCCTTGTCAGACTTGCAAAGCGCCAAAGCCAGCTGAGTCAGGCCATTTGGCAGGTAGGGTGTGGACAGGCCACTTGTCCATCATTTCAACAATGTAAAGAAAAATGCTGTAATCTAATTAAAATAAATTATAATGTTAAGCAACTTCAGCTAATAAAGACATTGAGAAATAAAGAGACCCACAGAGACCATCTGAAACCTTACAGAAAAAAACAAAACAAAGATCTAAACTGTCCTCAGAGAAAAGCAATACCAGGAAAAACGAAACTCTTAGGTGTTTTTGGTCAGTGGAATGATACTGTCCCGACCTCCTTACTTATATTTAACACAACGAAGTTATAAAACTTGCATAAATCAAAGTCAAACACAAACCACAGTGTAATAGGATTTGATACGCACACAAGTTTGTAACATTATCTTAATGAGCCAAAGAATGCATTGTCGGGAAACTTTCAGATTCAATATGTATGCACAGCATAATGTCAAAGCCTGTGTAGACATTAGTGCACAGGCTTATGTTTGACTTGGAAATTCACCAAAAAGTGTTGATGTGAGGAGGATTAACAAGGTCAATTCCTTATTGATGAATCATTTAAAAGCCAACAATGATGACTGTTGAAATATGTCAATATCTTTCTGCACAAAAAAGGAACTTGTTGCTCTGTCATCGTGATCAAGGTGAACGCAAAAGGACGTTGGGCTGATTGAAAAAAATAAGGGGTGGAGGAGAGTGAGTGTTGGACAGATTTTAGATGACTGCTTCTCCCTTCTCTTCACTTTATCACTTTAGAAAAAAAAATACCCAGCAAGCTGTAATCATGACTCAGCTAGTATATCAGACCACAGAATAGCGGCAGCATTGGGATTTTTGATGTTGCCACATTCAATCAATATGAGCCACTGTAATACCAGACATACCTCTGTCAACACATCTTTAAAACTGTTATGAAATATGATTTTACCTAATGCAACTAATTCATATAGGCGGCATGCTGTAGCTTTTTCTAAATGCACATCTTTGCACAGTGTCTGAATGCTTTGGAAGTCTGTCCTTTTATTTTTATTCTGTATATATTTTAATATCTTTCTACTGTTAGTTTACACCATGGCTCAAAGAGAAACATTTTTTAGATTTTTCTGTATGTCCAGCACATGTTGCAAAATTGACAACAAAGATGACTTTGACATATTTTATATCTTGCTTTCTGGATGTGGTTTTCAGTTATTCAAAAAATCTGACAAATGCATGCATGAGATGAAAACATCACCTTTTTGGATGATTGATGACCCACAGATCCAAACGTGATTAGGGCAACAGATGTTGTGATTTGGGAGACATTGTCAGTCAAACAAAAAACAAGTACTTGAGAATGCTGAGGTCAGGCCAAGTGTCTCTTCTTTGGAAATATTAATGTGGTCACCCTACCTACATCATATAATATGAATAATAATAATTGTTGGGTGCCTTCAAGACACCCAGGGACACTTTACAAAACAGGAGAAACACAACAAGCAACAAAAGACAAATAAATGAATGGTGTCAAACTCGAGGCATGGGGGCCAAATCTGGCCATTAAGAGTATCCTAATCGGCCTGCAGAATGAAGTAAAAATGAGAAAACATAAATAGTTGTGCAAAGTATTTTAGGCATATATACTGTATTTGTCCCTTCGAATTCAGAAAACTCCACAGTATTTGCAGGGGATGTCAATCACATGACTGCTGTCATTTTAATCACAATTGTCAAAGGAACACTCCCGTCTTCTAAAAACTTTTTACAAAATCTTCTAATAATTTTCCCTAAATTACAGAAGTAATGGATTTTTGAGAGAAGATCCGGTACTGATATGTCATTTTGTAAAGGGATGTTGTAGGTAGCATACATACTGTCTATATCAGTTATGCTTGGGCGTAAAAATGTTGAAATTGCTCTTTTTTTCCTACCAAAAATCTGTGGACCACTTGAAATCAAACTATTCCGTATTTAGCCCTTGAATCAAAATGACTTTCACCCCTACCCTACATAAACAACTGATAGAACCAGCCACAAAGCACTAGATGACCCTGCAAACCTTACATTATAGGCACCTTACTCTAGCTTTTCTAATAGGTTTTATATGCTGGGGTTTGTATTTCACCAGTGTTTTGTGCTTAAAGGCAGCAGCGGTTACACTGCAGTCATCTGAATGACTCACCTGATCAAACCGTGTCTCCTTCAGCAAGCCAAGTGTGAAAAATGAAGCAGAACATCAACCAAACCTTCAATATGCAGCTGTTTATATTCACACCAAATTTTAAAAGAACGTTTGTTCATGTTTATCAAAAGTTTTGTGTTGATGGACAGCCCCTCTTAATGCAATGTGTGGGCTCATGTTTCTGCATGGTATATATACCAATCAGTGTGTCTGTCTGTCATACTCTTAGGCAGCTGTGGGTTTGGTTGGTGTTTTGTAACATTGGAAGAGTAGGGTAAATACTATCTCTACTTTAAAGTCATTAGCTAAATATCTGCTAATCTAATGGAATTTCCCAGGAAGGGAATAGTTATTGACCAAAATCGAATGACACAGCAGCCAAAAACGTGGGTTTGCTTCAGTTGAAGAGTAACCTAAATAAGAATGAAAGTAGTGTCATTTGCTCCGCTGACTCTGATCTCACTGTGTGGAGTTTGAATCAGTCAAAGGTGTGTATCAGCCTTTGTTTGAGCTCTTTTATAAACTCTTACTCAGCTAAATCAGCAGAGATTCACTTACAGCTCTCCTCACAAAACCACAAAGAATAAAGATGGTATAAAAGTGGCTTTAATGTATTATCTAAGTGGATTGATTAATTACCCTTTTAAGATTAGGTGCTATAATGTATGTTTGTTCACATACCCGTACCCGTAAGCATCTGTACTGTGTAAGGAAAAATATGTTGCATATAGTTTTTTTTCTTTTTTTTTTAAAAAACTTTAGGCTATGTTACAAGTTTTACAGAGGGGGATTTCAACACATGAGGACTTGAGATATAAGATTAGACATAAAAAAAAATCTGTAGATTCCAGCTTTGACTTTGTTTTAATTGCTGAACACAGACAAAAATGGAGGAAAACATTTTATGCTTAAATGGCACCATTAATTTATGACTAGATGCATCATGTTGGTTCATCCTTTATTTAACCAGGAGAGTCTCATTGAGATAAATCATTAATTTTACAATTGAGTACTGGAAGCAGTTTGGTTTAAGGGACTTGGTCAAGGTCCCACAGTGATGGCTCACAGTGGATTCAAACAGGCAACCTGCTGGTTACAATCCAGCTTCTTTAGGCCACTACATGTTGTGACATTTGTTTGATTCTAAACTTCGCAATTCCTCAACAGTGCCTTGAAGCCATGTGTGAGGAACCTCAACCTCAGTGACCATTTCAAGAAAGAACAGGAAGCACTGAAAATTAACTTTTTCCTGGCGTCACCTGCTGGACAACAGAACACAATGCGGTGCAAATACATACCCCTGCTACAAGCAGGTAAGAGTTCTGCATACTGGGAAACGGGGACAGTTGGTGTGGTTGAAGGTGTTTTTTTTTTTTTTTTTTTTTTTTTTTTATTGATCGTGGTATCAAATTAGACATTCTGTCCATACACAGGCTGACGTCGAGGCCAAAAAACTCTTGATTCCATCCACTCTCTATATAAAGAGAAGGAAATCAATTAAACTTACGCTTTTCTACAACACATCCAACTAAATTGCTCTTAGTATAGCAGTTCCCTGAATCACCTACTCCCTTATCCCATCTGCCTGCTAACACACACCCCACATACGCCTGGCTTAGGCTGAGGTCTCATCTGGCCAACCCAACTCCACCCATGACAGGACAGCTTCTTGCCGATGTAGGTTAAAGGAGGGCCCCCACACCTCTGTCCCACACATCTGTCTGTAGGACAAAATGTAGAGGAAAATCAAGTCTATGAAGATGTGGATAACCAGTCTTTTTTTTTTTTTTTTTTTGATGTTAATTCACATGTCCGCACTGCTTTATCCAATAGACTGGACCTAAGGCATCTTTCCATCTGAGATTAGTCGGTAAGATCTGCAAAGTTGGACTTGAACTGTTGGCAATACCAAGAACTGCTTTGTGTCTTTCTTTGGACTGGGGTCGTGGACAGGCTGAAACTACTGCTGTTTCATTGAGGCTGCACCTGTCCACGACCCAAGTGGTACGTACCCAGATACTGTACCTTCCTCCATCCAATTACACTCTTCTTTGGGTTGACCATAAGCCTCACCAGCCTTAATGCGCCCAATATGGCTGCCACACATGGGACCTGTTCCTCCCATTGGTCTATTGCTGACACAAACTAAAAGCTTTGATATGCATGGAGTTTCAGAATTACACATGACAAACCCGTTAGCAGATTTCCTCAACCATTCATTGTCTGTTGGCAAATATGAGGCTATTTTGGCATTATTAAATAAACCTTTTTACTGTCCATAACATGATGTGTGGAGAAAAAAGCTTCCACCCAGATAATGCTGTAAAATGGATAAGCAGAGCTACTTGGAGGGTTGGTGTTGCTGCACGGCTATACTAAAAAGGCACTGCCTTTAAAAATCTTTCATAAATTTGTCTTCAGTTATTTGATTTCATCACATGAATTCTTTGACTGGTGAGAGACTCAGTTATAGTTTACCTTTCCATCATGTCCTAGGAATTTGGCAAACTTGTCTTTCAAAATAAATTGAATTCAATGGAACTAAATGTTATTAACTAAAAACCCAGGCCATCTAAAGAACCATACATGATATGGATTAATGTTGGGAGCTTAGGTTCTAAACATTTTCCTAATCCATGTAATGATTTTTTCCCCCCTGCTATTGTTACATGAGTAAAGAAATAGGCTTATCATTGTTTTAAGCAGTGGTAAAATAACTTTAACCTCACAGCAATTCTAGTTAGCATTGCCTAGTAACATCTTGGATTCATACACATTAGTTACATGTTTTGTTGCATATTCTGGCATTTGTAAGCAATGAGCGAGCATGACTTTAGACTGAGGGTTTGACTCCCCCCTCTCTGCTTTCTGCTGTCACTCTCAGTCTCTCTCTCTCTCTTTGGGGTGCTGAGAGTTTCATGTTGAGGTCCTTGACATGTTCAACCAAGCATTAACGCTTCACTTTACATGTCACGCACACACACACGCTCACTTACCAACACACACATGCGTACACTCGCACAATGCTCACTTTAATCCAACTGACAAGCTGTCTGCAGCCCTTCATCCTGAAAAACACTTTACAGCTTTCTTTTTAAACTCTCTGACTCTACCTCTCCCGCTTTCATGAAACACACACACACACACACACATACACAATTCCGTGCTGTCAGGGATATATCGACGATTTTAAAAGTGAAGGTATTCTAAGGGTAGGGCAACCGTCAACTCATTTAGTTTATAAACTTATTTACTAAAACCACGATAAAGCTGTTATTGAGTCAGTGATACTCAACATGTGGCTCTTTTTATCTTAATTTGAACTATTTTCCCCCCAGAAAACCTTAATAAGGGGAAACCTTTTAGCTTTTTTACCTCTTTCTTTGGCCATTTTTCAACTTCCTTTGTCCCATTTTTCGCCCCTTTTCCAAAAAATTTGACACCTTTTTTTTTTCAGATTTTTGCTTCCTTTTGCCAATAAATCTTTTTTTTTTCAATTTTTGTCCATTTTTTCAATTTTTGTTCTTTAACACTTTTTTTGTCCTTTTCTAAAACATTTTTTTGACACGTTTAATCCAAATAAGCTATACCTTTTGCCCAATGAATACCACTTGTTTCCTTTCCCTCCTACATTTTGCCTCCTTTTGTTCCACATTTTTGAATTTCTTCACTATTCTTTACCAAATATTGCTCATTTTAAACTAACTTGTGCCATTTCCTACCACCTGTTTTCTCTTTTTTTGTTGGATTTTATTTTTTTTCTTACCATTGACTGCTTTTGACCCATTTAGTCACTTTTCACTCCCCCCCCACACTTTTGGATAACTTTCTACCACCTGTTACTCATTTTTTGTCTTTTCTTACTTCATTCATCACTGTTTACTCTTTGTTTACCTTCTCGGAACAATGGCTTCATCAAATGGCTGGCTGTGATTGGCTCGATCACCGTTCAATCAAGCAAATAGGTTTTCAACAATGAATCCCGCTGTAAAAAGTGAAGGGGATGATTTTTTTTTTGCGTTTATGAAAGCGCGGGTGTCTTATCCACCACGGGTGAGATGCCTGCATGCTGTAATGATGGCTGTATGCTGAATTCGGTCTGAATGACTCCTAATTATCCCTGAGCATTATAAGGTAAGTATGTGTTGGCATCTGTGTGATATATCGTGGGCGTGAGACTTTGACTGTGACCGTGTGTATGATTATGGATGACGTTCTGCTTGGAGATCATTACAGAAGCACTCAGGTGTGACACATCCCCATTGAGAGAGATATATTCTGGAAGGCAGGTGATGAATCCAGGAATAAGCATTTGTTCGGGTTTTAGACAATATAAAGTGTTTCTGTGTGGGTTTTGTACTGTAAATGGAGTTCTAGCTTGTCTAGGCGTCAGTGTGGTATCTGCTTCTGAGATCAGCGTTGAAAGCTGTCAGCCTGTTCAGTGTGTTTTCCTGCTTTTTTTTTTTTTTTTTTTCTTTTTCTGAAGAAATTAAAAATAAACCCGGAGGCATTCTGTGATATCTCTGCAGCTTTCCCCATCACACAGCTGAAAGTGCAAGTCAGAAACATTTGTATCTTTCTGTCACTGCACTGCGATAAGAGGGTGACACTAGAAATATCCTGGAGGAATGCTACATGAATTTTTCATTGATGGGTTGTGTTCGTGGCAGCTCGTGCCTGAGGGAAATGGCATTAGAAAATGTCTACTGGATTGTAAATCAAAAAACTGCCATTCTACAAACGAAGAACTTTCATTGGCAGCGTGTCGAGTGTGTGTGTATATCATGAAATATGCATCACAATGTGGCTTAGCAGTTTTTTTTCTCTCCCCTGTGGTGTCTAGAAACATTAATGACTGTCATCACAACAAGTTTCTGATGTCATTCTAATCCTACAGGTACCACACCAGTCTGTCATTGCCCCATCTCGTTAAATCTTTGAAGCTAAACAAGTCTGGGCGTGGTTAGTAGTTGGATGGGAGACCACTGAGAATTCCAGTTGCCACAGTGGGGGACAGTCACCCCAATGGTATCTGTCATTGTGTTCTTGGGCAAGACACTTCACCCACATTGCCTTGTATGCATGTAGTGTGTGTTGGTGGTGGTCAGAGAGACCGATGGCGCACCATGGCAGCCTCGCTTCTGTCAGTCTGCCCCAGGACAGCTGTGGCTACAATAGTAGCTTACCACCACTTAGTGTGGAGTGAAAGAATAATGCCTTAATTCTGTAAAGTGCTTTGAGTGTCTATGATGAAGCGCTATATAAAATCCAATGCATTATTATTACTACAAGTTGATGCTGAAAGCTCCATTAATTTTACATTCTTAAAATCTGACAATATGAATGTAGTGGTAATGTAGAGCAGTACCCATTGCTCCGCCTAATAATCAACCAGAACCAACTATTAGTAGACATGTGAGCAGAACTTAAAATCAGGGGTGAAAGTCATTGATTACAAGTACTCACGTTACTGTAACTGAGTTGCTTTTACGGTACTTGTACTTTTTTGCGTATCTTTCTAATCAGTAATTTAACTTGTACTTTGGTGTGTTTTAAAAGAGGTGAAGTAGGTTACATTTCTACACCTAACTGTAAATTATTTTTTTTTGATCAACAAATTTTGTGAAACTACAAAAGATGAAATGACCAGACAACAATCAAATGTATCACATCATAGCCGACCAGCTAAATTAAACGTAATGCACGGTGCAAAAACGGCATTGAATGGAGGTAATTTTCTCAGTTTTAGAGTTCATAAATCTAGTTATACTTAGAGCTTATGAGTTTTTTTTATTTTAAATTGAATTCATTGGCGTTTTATTTGAAATTGAATTGTACCTTTTATTTTATAAAGATGCCTTTGTTCCAAATGAGCAAGATTTGGTCCCTTCCTTTTTAAGTTTATATATGAGATGTTTACTGTATGCAAGGGAACCAAGGCAAGATTTATTACCAAAAATAAACGTGAGGGGTGAAAGTAACTAGTAACTTTTACTTTGAGTACTATTTAATTCAGCATCTTTTTGCTTGTACTTGAGTATTTTATGTAGGTTGTACTTGAGTACAATTTCAATCAAGTCACAGTACTTCTACTTGAGTAGTATATCAGTACTCTTTACACCTTCCTGCTGTGCATAAATAACAGCTTTCACCTTCAAGTCAAGTGTTTATTTATTTGAAACATAATGTTGACTTTCAACAAAATGCAGAAGAGCCATGTCTATATGCATGCAAGTGTGAATGTCTGGTTTTGTTTTAAAATAACTAATTTTCATTTCCTGTTTTGTCCTGATCTGGACACACCACACATATCCCCTCTGCTAAAAAGCACATTTGTTTTACATTTTTGGACCATTCTCATTTGCAGCTGAAAACAAAACCCTGGCCTTATTGCCTCTGACAATACAGCCGTATGTCCTGCTGTACACTGACCCCATTGCATTCTACAGTACAATTATATACATGAGTAAAGATGTGAAGGCTAATGCACGGGTGTCTTTTCTTGCCATTATGTTCCAATCTTTGTCATATTCAATAAACAAGGCTCCTCAAGGATTGGTTGGAACTTATTAAGGTGACTTGGATCAGGATCAATACATGAGGGAACTTTTTTCTGTCTAATGAAGTGTCTTTGGCTTGGTTATTATCACATCTGTTGGCAGATATGATGACATTAGTCTGAGTGGTTTAAGCTTGTTTCATAATATCTAAAGGCTAAAAGGTTGAAGCACATTGTAAGACTACACTTAAGTATCCTGAAGTATAATATTTCCTTATGCATAAACAACAGTGGATTTTTGCCTGCTCAAAGTTAGCAAAAAACAACCTTACTGTCCTTGTTTGACCTTGATAGCTTGTTGGCTGTCAAAGTGCTTTAGCTGATAAAACTTGATTGATTGACCATTGATTAGTGTCACAATGAATTAAGAAAGAGCTCTTACAGATTATTGGTTTGATTTCAAACCTGAGAACACACATACTGTACATATAAATGCACAAAACACATGATATAAAACCATGCATTTGTAACCTATCAATCATTTTCTGAGTAAATCAGACATTTCCTGTACTTTATTCCCTTTATGTAAAGAAACACTTCAGGATTTTAGAGAAATGTAGTTCTTTCAACAACATTTTTCAACTAATTTATTTGGCAATTTACACCATGATTCATGTTTTCTGTCATTTTCTCCTGCGGGCCGAATCGGATGCTCTTAACGGCTGATGTGCATTAGTATTACTTCTGTCTTTGTCCAGATCTGGGATGAGCATCCAGATTGAAAAGTGAATTAAAGCATAAACAAACACACAAAAAAATTGATAATGAAAACGGGTAAGTCAGCTACTAATTCTCAAATTAATTTGTGTAGCAACGTGTGACAGTCAATGAGTTGATTAAATTGGAACGCTTCTTTTTTTTTTTGCCAATAAGTGTACTTTACTTGTGTTACAGAGGCCCAAGAAATATTATAAATAAAAAGAACAAACACAAAAAAGAGACAAACATTTACATAATTAAGTAAAAGATAATTAATTAAATACTGTGCGCTTGTCTGTGGTGACACATGTCTAAACTGGCTCATTTGGTCTTAAGGATGTTCTGAAGGTTGTTTAGCATGCTGCCCAAAGCCTGCCCTCTGCTCTACCAACCATGTTGTCCAGGTCTCTGGGCTAGCAGCCCGTGCCCTTCACTTTGGGGTGAAACTCGTCACTGAGAAAAGCTTTGTGAGCTCCGTACAGCCATTAAAATGTGGTGTTTGGGCAAGCAGGCGTGAAGAATGATCCCAGAATAATTGATGAAGAGGATGTCAGTCACAGGAAAAAAGCCTTAAGGTCTGAGGCTCAGCGAGAGCGTTTGGCAATTTGTGTTCAATGTACCATAAATAATTTGAAATAGTGGTGATCTTTAGTTTTTAGTCTGGAGTTATTATTTCATCGTGACTCAAATTGTTTTTAAGGCTTCAAAACCATGTAAAATTTATTCCAAACGCAAATATTCAATCATTTGCGTTTCTAACGTCACTTTGATGCCTCTGGCTTTAGGCTTTGGCATCACAAATATTCATCCACTTTGCTCCAATATTTGTTCATCAGCTTCATTATCAAAATGCCATGCACAATTAGGAATGTAATTTGCTGTAATCAAATCCCCATGGAAGTTTTATGCTTCATAATGAACACTATTGAAAACTAAACTGGGATACTGTGTTGTATTTGTGCTGGTTTTTTTTTTTTTTTCAAAGCAGCATTGAGAAGCAGTCGAGGCGGATAAATCCATATTCATACAAACTCAGGCTCAGAAAGGATGAATTTCAATGTTGGAGAACTGTTGTACACACAGATAGCATGTGGTGTTAATATATTAAATGAAGCATTGAAATCAATTGGAGGACATTATATGCATATAATTTTCAGTGCGAGCATTTGAATGAATTTCCATTCTCTTTTGCACATTTTTATTAATTCTAATTGGCCATATTTCCATTCATTGCTAGCAGCGTTCCTGTAGTTAGCGGTGATGTTAGATAAGTGTTTAAACAGCTTGTCATAACTACCATCGTTCTGCCTTGACAAAATGACTTTACTTTTCCCATTAAGTAAATTGATTACATCATTACAACTGGTCCAATTATAATCTAGGACAGTGTTTCTCAAATGGGGGTATGTGTACCCCTAAGGGTACGTAATGGCACTTAGAGAGAGAGAGAGAGAAAGGAAAATTAACAAATAGTGTCAGTCTTGGTTCCACCAGGTGTGATATGATATAAAAAATAAATCTATTTAGGAGCTACTAAATTAGTGTTTTTCAACCTTGGGGTCAAGACCCCATGTGGTGTCGCCTGGAGTTTCTTTTTAATTAAAACACACAATTTTAAACAACTGTCTATACTTTCACTTTGTGAATCAAGTTCAACTAAAATGCAGTAAAAAAAAAACCAATATCTATATATCTCTATATATCGCTATCTATATATATATCTATATATATCTGAGGTCAAACATGATGAAAAACTAATTCTAGGAAAAAATGTTTTTGGGGTTGCCAGAGATTGACATCAAAATGGGGTCATGATCCAAAAAAGGTTGGGAACCACTGCACTAAATATGGTTTCTTTCCACTTATTTACAAAATGAGATTCTTTAAAATGTGTTTTATCACTTATTCATTCCATCATTATGCTCTATAGTTGTTTTTAAATAGTTTTCTAAGCAAAATGTTGTAGTTGGACAAAGGGGGTACTTGGATTCAGAAATTAGAGAAGGGTTACTTGAACCAATTTACAACAAGCATTATAGATATTTTTAATTGAAGGGAGTTGTTGGTATTTGGTAGAATTTGCTTTATTAACAAGAGACAAGATGGAAGAGTACCAACATTTTATATCTCACTACAGATTTATTAAACTGTGTACGTAACCTAACATTTGTTTTTTTGTCTACAGAATTAGATTTTTCCTTATCAGAACAGAGACTTAACTACATTTTTGGCTTTTCCAAACCATGGGGGATGTTCTTAATCCAGTTTGTAAAGCATCTCCCAGTGACATTAAGCATGTTTTGCCAAATCCAACAGTTTCCCAATGTTGGTAAAGTGCTTTTTTGCTGTGTCTCTTTTTTTGGTCCTAAAATAAACCCTCTCACTTTCCTAAAACATTAGCTTAGAGGTTCTGAGGAGTACGGAGAATTGAGCTTTCCTCAAAGTAGCTTTTAGGGGAAAGTGTTCTTGGGAGCAAAAATAGGCAGCTTTTACCTCTATAGAAAGATATGAAACCAGCAAAAGTGCAAAAACAAATGCCATCATATGCAAACGGCATGTTTTTCATTAGCTAATAAAGTGACAGACACATGGCAAGAGAACAATAATCTCTTTTCCTGAAGATTCATCAAAGATTGATCTAAAAAGTCTTGAAACGGCGGAAACACAGATGCAACGATGGAGATGTTTTTTTGCCGCCCAAGTGCAGTCGGTTTTATGTAATGTCAAAAAAAGATTTTTTGCCTCAGTGCTTGAAGAATGGCTTTTAGACCAGCTTTTAAAGGTACAAACGAGTCACTAAATTGGCCAATTAGGCCCACTTTTTTAGGACAATATAGCTTCAAAAATCATTCTCAAGATTATTTAACAACTGCTATTTTGGCTCATTAATTATATAAGAAGAAATGTCATGAGTCACAGAATTTGGCAATGTTGGTGACCTTAGTGTGCACGAGAAGGAGCATGTGTTGGCTTATCGTCCCTATTTTCTCCAACTGAAGGAAGTGCTGGAAAGAAGTCAGGAGGCAGTATTATTATAAATATAAAGCCAGGAAGAGGAAATCCACTGTTATCAAAGCACTGCTAGAATCATGGTGAGGAGATTTTTTTTTTTTTTTTTTTTTTTTTTTTTGGAGAACACAAATCGTAGCACAAAAAGCTTTGCACATGTCAGCAGAAGCAGGCGATGTGTGTGTTTAATAATGCAAAGCCTCACCCCTCTTTTGCTCTTTTGTGTGTCAGAGATTAGGCAAACTTCCAAAGAGAAGTCAGAAACCCAGACTGTACGCATGAAAGAAAGAACACACTCAGTCTGGCTTTACAAATGCATATTTCATATACCTGGAGTGGCATTTGTGGCTCGCTAAACTTTTAATCTCTTGTGAATGTGACGCTGGAGAGCAGGAATTGCTGATCACATAGAATCAGACAGAAGAAAAGCAGCGTGTCTGCAGGCGATTAAAAAAGACCCATTAGTCTTACTTTAAAAAATCGTACTACTGCTAAACAGTCTGTCTGGGCATTTTTCTCATGCATTATCTAGTTTTCCTTTAAACAGCTGTTCATCATCAATATTTGGTGTCTCTGCAGCGTTTAATGATAAATATTTTTCTGTCAAATGATTTCTTTATAGTGTTACTCTGAAAGTGTTTGTGTATGATTAATGTTGACACATTTGGCACTTGGGTTTTGAAATGAACTCAAAAAGTAAATGGGAACGCTATATACAAGTCACCACTATGAAAATGTATATTACTCACTTCCGCCTATTGACACGAACTTCATATACTTATTGTTTATTCATATGCACTGAAACTTAACTGAAGTAAAAGCATATGGTGCACTTTGAACCTCAGTACTGAATACTATTTTCCTGATACATTTGAAAAGGAAAAAAACAAAACATAGTTGAGAGGGGAAAAAAAATAAATCCAAATAAATACATTTTAGCTTCACCGCAATATGCAGTCTCACACCGTCACCTCTCATGTCTTGTTTAGTTGAAGCTTAAAGTAAAATAAAGCTGCAGTAAGTAGAATTAAGTCATATTGCACAAATAATGAAATATTTGATAAATTAGTTATACTTAATTATTTAACTTTCTGGCATGCACTTTCAACTTTTATTGCATTTTTGCAAAACCTGGATGACAAAACACAGTTGAATTCTATTCATTTTGGTTGATCTTTGTGTTTTTTTTTTTATGTAAACATTAAATATCAGTATGACCCATTCATGTTAGTTATTTTATATTTGTAAGGGAATCCTTTTTCTTTTCTCTGTGACTTGATCTTTGAGCTGTCTAGATGGATTAATGCCTATGAGAGCCTTTGTGTGCATGTTTAAGAAGCAGACTTAAATCTTACATGGCATTTATGTTAATGTCTTTGTTTCCTAAGGCAGTAAAGTATAAGATGTCATGCACATACTTTAGTGGCCCAATGCTAGAGTAATTTATTTTCTTGTAATGTGGTGCATTCATTCTTATTCTAAGACCAAAGGCAGTAGTGTGACTTTCCGTCATCATTTTCATGCATTATAAGTTCATAGAAAATCCAACATAATACAGTATATATACACCTGTTGAAATTAGAGCCATTTCCTTTGTTATGGTCCAAATGTCATTTGAGCCATGCAAACACAGTAATCACAGTAAATGAAAACAAACAAACTCCAGTAGAAACTTGTAACCATCTAATGTTAAAACTTTGGTCAAAGTTGACTGCAAGAAGGACAGGACAGGATAACAAGCTCTGGGCGGCAGGGGTGAAAGAAATGGATTACAATTACTCATGTTAATGTAATTGAGTTTGTATACATTTCTAAATTAGTAATTTGACTTGTACTTCATTGTGTTTTAAAAGAAGTAAAGTCATTTGTTATATTTCTGCACCCAACCGTTACTGAGTAAATTGATATTTTTTGATCAAGGGACATTGTGAAACTACAAAATTGAGCTATTTTTTACTTGCAGTTGAGTATTCTATGAATGACTTGTACTTGTACTTGAGTACAATTCCAGTTCAGTAACAGTACTTCTACTTGAGTAGGATATATCTGTACACTTTACACCTCTGCTGGGTGGCTATCACACAATTTACTGTGAATATTTTAGTGTGCGCGCCCATATTCAAATGTTCAAAGTAGCTAAATGTTTCCTAATATTAATATTTTTCCCTGTGGTGTACATTTACGAATAAAATGAGAAGTTGTATTGATAAATCGTACTGATGCCAACACGTACACAGTTTGGACGGCAATACATTTTGCATGTGAAGGGTAAATTTGGTGCCTTCGAATTTAGGTGAGAAAGTTCAAACAAATGCATGGTGTGTATTGTAATTTAGAGGTTTGTGGGTAATGAGGGTTTTACAGCACATTGTAAAACCTCATCTTCATCTTTCTCTGTCTACGGGATGATTATTGATCGTTCAGATCTCCCCTAAATTAAAGCCCTATACCAGAAGCTCGTACTGTTATTGATCATCTTACATATGTGCAGCCTAAGATTGCTATGGGGGGAACGGATGTGGGGTTTAGAGTTTATATTATCAGGCAGTCTTCCAATTATTGGCACTCCCACACACTCTAAAACTCAGTCCACACACACGCTTTTTGATTAATGGGTTGAATTTGATCTGTCACAGAATGGATGCAATGATATCTCACGATAAATGATGATCAATTCATTCTTCCATGTGGTGCCTGTATTCCTTGAGAAGTGCAACGTTATTATATTTGGCCAAACTGTGTGCGAGGTGACATTGACAGAGAGCTGAGACAGTGTGGTTGTTTTTTTTTTTTTTTTTTTTCTTCTTCTTGCGATTGATTTCCGTGGGTAATTGGACCTTTTCAAAAAGTGCTTTTTCTCCTTTATTGCACATTATTCCTTTTGTCTGCTTTGCTGTACTTATAGGAAACTGAATAAACAAGACAAACATCTTGTTTGGAAACTAGTTACAGTTCTAATTTAGTTTTAGTCTGTGTAAATGTGAAAACGCTTTAGTCAGAAACAGTCTTGCAAGCTTCAGGGATGAGAAAATGTGTGTGTTGACTGCAGAAAGGTCTCTGCCATTTGCACAGACTGCTCTAGTCCCCTCATTAATCCATAGGTGTTTTAGAGCCTAATAGGCTCAGCTCTCATTGTAAAGCTTTACTCTTTATTTTTTTTTAGTACAATCAACCTTAAGAGTAAAGAACAATGTGTCGGGAGCTATGTATGACAACATCAATCTGTGTTCGTCTATGCACCCGATCGCCCGTTTATCCTTATTCACAAACACATTTTGCAACATGAAGCAGCAACTTCCACCAAGTGCCCAATATCAATGTGCAGTTATTTGGATTAGTGATTTCCATTAAAAACAATACAGTGGCTTCATTAAAAAAAACAACTGTTACTTCCTTTAATATCTTTTTAGGCAGTGTTTAGCTTTGCAGAATTGTTTTTTGCTCTTAAATGGTCTCCTAATCTTAAGACAATAAGGAGACAAATACAATCTGAGTTTTCTTTGTTAATAAACTCAAATGTCTGTGAACAGGCATTAGGTTATCCAAGGCGAATGATCTGAAGGGGCGGCTTTAAGCTAAAGGAGGAGATATGTGAAGAAGAGAAAAAGCAATCAGTAGCTGAACAAGTGCCACAATGGTGGCATGTATTTAAGGAGGGAGGTTCAGGAAAGTGGCTCAGACAAAGAGAATATGTTTAATTTGGCATGTTTTTTCTAAAGAGACATTGAATCTCCTTTGATCCTTGTGGAAGGTGAAAGGAACATGGGAGGATTTGTTCAGCCAGATGGAAAAGCCACAAATCTCTAAATGATGTGAGTTCAGAAGCCGAGGAGTGTCATGGTTTGGGCCTGTTAGTAGATCCAAGGTTTATGGTTCTTAGTATGAGTTTCTGTTGGTTCTACAACTCATTGAGTTGGTATCAGTCTTTTCATCTGAAGGTTGCTGGTGCCAGTGCTCACTTGTTGCAGTCGGCCTTTTTGAACAAGCACCAAACCACTGAATTTGCAGAAACATTTTCTCATAACATTGTTTTTAAATGTGCCAAATAAGAATTAATACAGTTTAAATTATTTCCCAGTATCAGTTTAACATAAAATGTGAAATACAACAAAGTGCTGCCAAAATGTTGGGTATAAGTCAGTCTGACCTTCAGACTAGAAAATCAGCACTTCAGCCTTTAATTCTGCTTTTTTTCCCCTGCTTTTCAGTTAGCAAATCAATATCAGCATGGTGTTGAAGAAATTCAGTTGTTGAACTTTAACTTTAGAATTTGAATTTCAGAACTTTAAAATGCTAAAACTTTAGTTTTGGAACTTTAACTTATGTCCTTAACACCAATAGCTTACTGGACACTTTAAAGCTGCAGTATGTAGGATGCTCTCTCTGCTCTGTTTTGAAACCAAAAGTCAATCTCCCTTACCGGTGTGTCTTGTGAACGCTCTTAGCAACTTTTTTCTCAATATAGGCTCGTGACAGGTGTATGATCTTTATCTTGTGTTATTGGAGATTTTTTTTGGTGTTTTAGAGACTCTAACATAAATGCATGTATAACTCTGTAGTTACTGTTCTGTCAGCTCATCCACAAGCGCACACAGAGGGGGGCTGTGATCTCCGCTGACTTCAGTCGAGCAGCCAATAGTAACGCCAAAAACAGCTCAGGGAGTACACGTGTTTGTAGAAAGATCTCTGATTGGCTGACATCCAGATTCTAGGAGCGTCACGCGCCTGGATTTTATAAATGTCATTCGACAGAGCCAGGAGAAGGAGATGAGATTCACTGTCCACTCAAAACACTTTGATTACAACATGTTCAAAGATGATTATGGCTTTTTGATTACATGATGCCAAAAAAAAGTTACATATTGCAGCTTTAATGTGGCTGCCCACGCTTCCTCAGGGATTAGTTCAAAGCATCAAAATAATTTAATGTATGCATCTTTATATATATATATATATGTGACTTCTAATAAATGCAGAGAAATGATAATAGTTACTTAATAATAAAGAATAACAGTTAAGAATTGTAACTATTTGAGATAAACAATGCACAAAACGTATCATACAAAAGCACTCCAGCGATGCCTACAGGTAAAACAAGTATATTGGTGATTGGAACACACAGAGAATGGCATTTGTTAAAGGGTGAAGTAATTGTTTTTCAAAGATTTATTAAATTACTATGATCAAAGTTTTCAAATTTTAATTTGGAAGAGGAAAGAATATCTGAATACAAATATCACATTAAAATTTTCGGTCACTTTACTTCGAAAAAATACCTGAGAGTGCCACTTCACTGTGAGGATTGCCAAGAAAGTACGATAACAATGGACACAAAGTGGGTTCAACTTGACAAGATGTTATTAACCTCCTCTCAGTGTTTGATTGGAAGCATTACTGCCTCTCAGTCTTTGGTGTTCCTTTCATCCACAGTGCAGAAATAAGCAAAGTATAGAAAACATATGGATGCCAGGTATTGGGGCTACTTTGTATAACTAGTCCATCCAATTGGAGCCAAAATGACTGGGAAGATGGCCCATCACCCTCAATAATATACAATATTGTTAATTATTCATTTTTTTTCATTATAATGTTATTTGATCTACAATGCCAATAAAGAAAATACCGTATATAAAATAAATGTTACTGCTAAACAAGCTACAACATTTGATACATTACAGTATGTTTCAAGAAGGAATATATTAAAGTCATAAAACTCGTGATTACCCTGGGGGTCTGGATGCAAACACACATCTATCATTTTTCTTCCACAGTACATTAAACACACAATTCATTAAAACTACCCTACAGTTTAGTACAATAAGCTGCATCAACATGGAGACGACATAAAAGCAGACGCTTTTATTTTATCGTTTCATCATCTGTGCTGAGCAAAAGGGATACTGCGTGTCAAAAAGTTGGTTGTGAATTATTCAGTTGTTCAGAAATCAATTTCATTGAACAGCTCAGCTTCCTTCTCTACTTTGTCTCTAGTTTCTGCATTCGTGCTTGTTGTTTAAGATTATAATGTAAGCTGCGTGAAATGTGTTTATAACGGTCTGAGTTTGTGAGCATGTGGAACTTGGTGACATAAAACTTGAACGGCATTCTTGACCTTGTTTTACAGTTTTTCAAAACATGGAATTTAAATATATATGTATATTTATTATTTGTAGTAGTTCAGCATATGTGGAGTCTGTTGTTGTTCATATTTCGCTCATGGACTTTGATGTCGCAAAGCTTCCTGATGTGTGTGCATGTTTTTTTTTTTTTTTTTTTTTTTTTTTTCCTTGCTGGGCTTCCACACGAGCTACCATGGGTGAGTCCTTAGAAGTATTTCACATAACACCTGCTACCCATCCCCTGTCAGCCAAACGATATCAGTGTGGGCTTATCCTGCTTGAAGGAACTCCAGATGGCCAACAGAACAAACGCCTTCTGCATTTTTGTTTGTAAATTAACTGGCTCAAATAATGTGATGATCCATAATAGGCTGAAAATTGCCAAAGTAAGCATAAAGAAATAAAGATGCAGCATCTGTTCATCTCATGGTCTGCCGCTTGAAGTAAAGACATTTGATTTGTGGTTGAAAATCTTACGACACATTATTGAAGAACCCATTAACCTATTTTTATGTTTTAATCTAATCATATTTAACTGTTTATAATCAGCTAGTTGTCAGGGTTATGAACTACAAATGCGTTCCTTAAAACACCGTTAAACTTGAAACATAAAATGTCTCTAAAATAATGCAGTTAAGAGTTAAAAACAGAAACTGTGACAGGCCAACAAATATTCTTCCAAAAGCTTGGCAAGGAATGTTAGTCTCCCTCAAGTTAGTTATATTTATTTATTTAATTCATTTAAAAGGAACATTGAGCAGTTGTCAATTGCACCAGAGTTAGCAAATAGCTAATTTACATCTGCAATCCCATGGCAGGTAAACAGGAAAATAATAGTAACAATTGACAGACAGAATAAATTACAATTACACTAGCATGAGGAAGTTATAACTGCAATACAATCTAATTCGTCAATAAAACATTTTTAAAAAAAAATAAAAATGTAGTCTATGTTCTGGCTGCACTCAGATTTGAGTCCAGTTTTGCAATATTATTAAAGGTTTTTTTTTTTATAATATTTTGTTTTTGTGAACTGTCCTACTCCCTTCTGAACAATTTTTACCTTTAAATAAACTTTGTAACAAATACATTATTGTAAAAAGTATCTGGCTGAGTTGATGTTTCCATTGACAAAGTCTTGAATATGACCAATGTAGAAGTTTTCTCTGTTACATTTCAAACCCACATTTAACACAAAGCGTCCCTTTGTTTAGGTTTAACTAATTTATGAAAAATCCACCCCAGCTGAGTAATCCAACCCATGCTGCCTTGTTTTACTCCAAACCAATCACTGCATCTATACCCAGGGAGAATTATTATTTTTTCTTTCTTTGTCTGCACATGCTGTCAAAGGCCAACACTACAAGAAGTGCAATCTTTTTAAGACAGTAATGCATGTTTTGTTATTGCAATTAAATAAACTAAGTAACTTGTGCTTAGCGCTCCCCATAAAGGTCCCTTTTGGTTATGTCACTGTTGGAAATACGCTGCACCCCCCCGCCGCCTGCCCCACCCCACAGCTACATGCGTACCTTTGCTCTCCCAAGACAGTAGCAGTAACAGTGACACTAAGGGTGCTTTCACACACATAGTACCATGTGACCATGTGCACAGTAAGAGGAAGAGAGACAACTAAAATAAATGAATAATGTGGGAGTAATATGGAAAGGAGTGTGGAAAATGTGTGATGTGTTTGTGTGCTGACAAAGCAGATCTGAAAATGGATAGACATTTGTGTGTGTGCTGCCTGATGAGCGTTGGGTTGTGAGTGTGTGCGTGCCTGTTGCCGCAACTACAGCGTGTGTGGTTGCTGTGTGTTGCTGCTGAGCTCTCACTAGATGGCGTTGCTCCGTTCCTCAGACAAAGGTCTTCCCTGCCATTTTTTACTGGCTCTGCCATGATAATAATTTGAGAAAAGTGAATTTGTAGACAATCTAACATTAGTTTGTATTGGGCTGCCGTAAAGCAGTACGTCTTGCCACCAGGTCGGAGGCAGGAAAGTTGCAAGTGCAGGGAGAGATGAAAGACCCCCCAATCACCCCATAAACACTTGTTACCCTCACAGGGACTATGAGAAGGATTTATTAAGGTGAAAAAGTGACTTTGTTCTGCTTTAATCGGGGAGAATTGTTAAACACCACACTTCACCTGCGCCTAATCATTCATCATTAGATTTCCTTTAATCACAGTCATGGTTGCTTATAAATGTATAAACAACCCAGATCTCTCCACTCTCATTTATCTATTTAATTATATCATTGCAGTCAGGAGAAAAGTGGCTACAGCACATAACTACAAATCACTTATGTTGGCTTTTTGGATTCATCTTTTTAAGAGCGATAAATTCCACGGACCGCTGCAAAACAAAACTTTGCTTCGACATGGAATTTAGGGCATTTTATTGGTCGCCATTAAAGCATGAATATAATCTGCACCATTTAAGGCAGATGGTTTAGTTCCATTAAAAGCCATCATCAGTTTTGGTGTCAGCACAGTTCATCACAACGTGGGGTTTTTAGGTCGGTATTAAGTATATTCATTGGTTCACATAATCTACAACCACACGAGTTTCAGATCTAAAAAAAGAAATCAGAATAAATGTAGAGTTTTAAATGCATGATTATGTCCAAAACAGGTCTGACTTTTACTGACTTATACTGACAATAAGGACAATAATTCAAAGGACTTACCCATAGTAACAATCACCAGAGGTGTAAAGAGTTCTGATATATGCTACTCAAGTAGAAGTACTGTTATGTTATTGAAGCTGTACTCAAGTACAAGTAAAAAGTAGGTAAATTAAATAGTACTCAAAGTAAAAGTTACTAGTTGCTTTCACCCCCCCATGTAAATCTTGCCACGATTCCCTTGCATACAATAAAAATCTCATGTATAAACGAAACGTTTCACAATTGGAGCTTAATTTATTTTCCACAAAGGTATAAAATAATATATGTTTTTTTTAAAATAAAACAACATTAATGAATTCAATTCAAAATAATAAAAAAAAGCTTTCACGCACGAAGTATCGCTAAATTTATGAACTCTGCTGTTTTGGTGTCTGCTTATTTAGGGGTCTATTTGCCCGTCTGGACAAGCCCTTATTTGGGCGCCTGCAGTTACGTGCTTCTCTTCTACGCGTATTCTCTGGTCCAGGCTGCTGACACGCCCACCGCGCGTAAGGTAGCCCAAAAGTGAGTATGTGTGAATGAAGGCGGGCTGAAGGAAAGGAGGCGGTGATGTCATTTTTTTTGGGCTGTCTAGAAATCACGGAACATGGAGTTTTCCCAATGCTTGTCTAAATGTCATTGAAGTAAGTATTTATTTATAAAGCGCTTTTCGCAGATAAAATCACAAAGTGCTGTACACAGAAACAATAAACATACATTTACATCACATGTGTAGCATCATAAAAGGGCAGTAAAAATTAAAAATAAAATCTTGTTAACTAAAAGCTTTTTTGAAAAGCGAAGTCTTCAAATGTTTTTTAAAAGTGTCCACGCAGTTCATCTCCCGGAGAGACTGGGGCAGACCATTCCAGAGTCTGGGGGCTGCAGCCTGGAACGCCAGGTCTCCTCTGGTTTTAAATTTGGTTTTTGGGAACCTTAGTAGACCCTGACCTGAGGATCGAAGGCTGCGTCCTGAAGTGTAGGGACACAACATGTCTGAAATGTATAGAGGAGCCTGGCCATGCAAAGCCCGGAAAGTTAGAACCAGTATTTTATATTCAATCCGGAAATTGACAGGGAGCCAGTGCAGGGAGGAAAGTATCGGGGTAATGTGTGATGTTCTGGACGTACCGGTCAAAAGTCTGGCAGCAGCATTTTGAACCATTTGGAGTTTACACAGGGTCAACCTATTAAAACAGGTAAAAACTGAGTTACAGTAGTCAATGCGGGACGAAAAAATCCGTGAAAATTATAAAGTTCACTTTTAATTTGAAACGCATTCATTGATAAACAATGCAACAGCTTAAAATATCTTTCCGTGATCTTCACCTTCATCATCATCATCGCTGTAAAGCGTGACATAGTTAGATGCGCTGGAGATATGAGGAAATAACCCGGCCGCAGAGCGTCCTGCTTCAATACAGAGGGATGTTTGCAGTGAAACAGAACTATTGGCTTCCATAATACGCAGTTTTAAATATAAATTGTTTAATTGAACAGGGAAGTCAGAGCTGAGCCTCATCAACATGTGTGGGAACAGTTTCTGGTCCATCCTCATCTGCATATGACAGCTTGTTTCACTCTGTGGTTGATCAAACTGTGACTTTATGTTGGACATAGTATGAAAATAGTTGAATCACTGTAACCAACGTGGACAGAGTTTTAATTAATCGCAATCGCGATCACAGCTGCGCGACGCACAAGTCCACGTGGCTTCAAATGTAACTGTCCATATTTCTAGTGCAATCTAACGTTTCACCTTATCGGGGTGCTGCACTTATTCCAGGGTTAGAAGCGCGTAAGAGGAAAAGGACGTAACACACACCGGAGAATGCGCGTAAAGCCAGGTTTGAATGGGAACACCCACATTTCAGGGCTGCTCCACCCACAGTGCGTAACTGGGATGAAGGCGCGCAGCGACTGACTTAAGTACAGGGGGAAAATAGCACACAGTCAAAAACGGCGCCGCTGTGCTATTTTTTGGACTTACGCACATGGGAGAATAGAGCCTTTAATTTTTTGTAGTTTCACAATGTCCGTTGATCATTTTAAAACAAAAATAAGAATTTAATCAGTAGCTGTTGGGTGTAGGAATGTTACAATCTACTTCTTTTAAAGTAAAAGTACTGAATTAGAAATATACTCCAAAGTATCCATAAAAACAACTCAATTGCAGTATCATGGGTACTTGTAAGCTGTTACTTTCAACTCTATTTTTAGGTTACTTTGAGTCCTATCCCAGTAAATACTAACAGATGTCATGGTAGAACTCTGCTGCATGTCTTGTTGGATGATTCTGTTAATATTAAAACCTTGCTTCATGTCCAAGTTAGGCAGCAATCATTTTCTCACAGCGGAGGAGAGGAACAATACAACTGCTTTGCAGATGCTGTTCTTGGCTGTGACTCAGACAGTTACACCTCCATATCAGAACCTGTATTAATGTATCCAGGATCAGAGCCCACAGGTCTGCATTGGCTTCTCATTGTGACTATCAAACACATTCTTTGAAGACAGAATGTGACATTGTGTCCAGATTTACCATACCCACTAACAGGTAGATGGCATTCAGTTTTTGCAGACAGATCATTGTCCTGAAGCACAACACACACATATTGTTTCAAATGTTACATCTATGCAAAAGCATATCGTAAAACATACCAGTAAAGATGAGTCAGTAGCAGTAACACTTTCACAGCAAAATAATGGAGAAAATGCTCAGTGCAAGTAAAACAAAAAGGATCCCCTCACAGCAAAGTGTCAAGTTGCTATGACAACACACCCACTGCTTTTATTTAAGAAAGTAATGTCATTTGCAAATAAAATGATCAACACTGGATTTATTATTAAGAGGACAGACAAGGGCTTGTGCTCCACCATTGCCTAATATTTTTTGCATTGAGTTAAAGTGAAGTAGGCTCTCCATCTCTCATCCTGTGGACAAGTTTGAATGAGTTTTACAGCTAAAGTCATGTCAGAGTGCACACGTTGGCCTGTGTGTGGGTAAAGTAGAAGAGGAGATTAATGTTAAAGGTTAATGCATGAGAGAGTGACACAGTACTTCAAGAGAAAAAAGTCAAATGAAAAAAAACAAAGATGCTCATAGAGGGCAGAGTATCATCATGTGGAATATAATCACATTCTGTTTATGTGAGGATAGGTCATTCAAACAAAGATGAGGATTTTTACTGTCGACCAGGGGTTGAACAACTACATCATTTTAAAGGTCGACTCTATATGCGTACTCGTCGAGTACACGTCGACCGAAGTCAAGACGAGTGGCTGTTCCAACCCCTGCGGCTTCTCGGCAGACATTTACTCCCCCTTTAACATGTTTGTAATTCTTCTCCAGTCAGTATTTACTTCATCCACCAGAGCGTCATGCTTAAGGGGGAGTAAATAGCTCCTTGATAGCTATGAAGAGGTTTAGCACTCTTTTTCTTTACCACCGAGAAGCCGCAGTGGTCAGATTTTTTTGGGTCACAGACTTTGGCACAACACCACTAGCCCCTGGAACACGGGACACGCTATAGAAGCTAAGTAAACCCAGGAACACTGCAACCTTGCCTACTGTGAGTCTACGGTAACTGTTAAGCCCTGAGGCTTCCTCAGAGTTTAGATTTTGTTTGAGCAGTTTTTACATGAGCTTCAGCTTCGTTCACCAAAGCCAGGTACTGAGACTAGTCGACGTCACGTAGACAGACTCACGAGACAACACTAAAGTCGGGGTTGAACAGACTAGTTGACTAGTCGACTAAAGTTTTGCAAAACTGCTTCTCTTGCCGAGATAAATGACTTTCTTTCCTGAACATGCAAAAAAGCAATTCCTAATTTGTTGAAAAATAGCTCAGAAAGTATTATATTAAGTAATCTTTATTTATAGAAAGTGCTTTACACAAATTTCAGTATCATATTATAACAGAGGATAAAATATGAAAAACATTAGATGATATGGCAGAAAGCAGGCTGCCCTTAAGAAATGAATCTTATTGCATCCAACATTTATAGCTTCATATGTAATACTGGAGGTATACTTGCCGGCCGTGGCTGCTCCGATGCACAACAAGGGCTGACAATAACAGCTTCAAACGCTTTCAATGTAGCTCCAACACACATCTTTGTGCTGCCTGTAGTAATAATGGTAATAACAAAAAATAATAATAAAGAAAATGTGAAAAAAAAAAAAAAGCTCTACAAATATGTAAATAAAAAAGAAAATGAGAGAAATCAGGCGTGGGCCAAAATAAACGCTGCACTGGAATCAACGACTTCCCTGTTCAATTGGCCAAACATGGCTGCTTCCCATGGATTGTATTTTAAGATATAATATTGTGCAAAATTGCACTTTAAATTACATTTGCACACACACACACAGTTGCGTATACAAATGTAAAGCAGGCATTTCTGCCATTCCTTCCCTAGAAGACATTGGAGGCAGATAAGCACAGCAGCAGCTGAGATGTGATCTGCATTTATTGGTTCTATTCATAGTGGCAACCCCTATCTACAGCCATATCTCTTTGGCCCACTGCTTAGCACTGCTTGACTGCGCATGACTGACATTTCTAGGCCATTAACACCTTTTGCTCGCAATACATTTTATATAAGTCTGTCTCTTAACATGACATTTAAGCCCTCTATTTATTGCAGGCCCCTGCAGCTCTGCTCTCATGTGAAACTCCTGCACGAAACAACTGGAACATGACGTTGTTTCTGATGTTACAGTTTTCTTAAAGCACTAAAGAGAGAGAAGCCTTTTGGGAACCAATGAACCAGTGCTCTCTCTTTTTTTAAATATACTGAGCTTTCACATAATAGTAGAAATGCAAAAAAAAGGCCTTTTTTTAATGATGGCATCTAGATCAGGGGTGTTAAAATAATTTTAGTTAAAGGGTCACATATGGACCAGTTTGATTACAGGTGGGCCACAGGTTTTAGGTAAGAAAATGAATAATTTTAACATCACCGTGCCCAAGTTTGCACTTCCAGTTATAAAGTAGACAAAGTATGGAAGGTATCAACAATATCTTAGCAATAAGATTTTTGACTTACACAGAGATTCATATTTTTTCTGTCATTTTCACTTTCTCCTGCGGCCAAATCAGATGCTCTGACGACCCGTATTTGGCCCCTGGGCCTTGAGTTTGACACATGTGATCCAGATGTTTTTATGCCAATCATAACACATGCCTTACATACACCGTATACATTTAATGCGGTGGAATGACAATGCTATCAGAAACACTACAAGTTACTAACTTTAGTAAGGTCAACTACGATCCAGAAGGCATTTTTAAAACACCTAATCAATTTAGCAGTCCACAAAATACCTAATCAATACAAGTTAAACAATGCACTTCATCCTCATCAACATTTTGCTAAGCCATATATTATGATTGTGTTCTGCTAACAAAGGGGATGTAATGTAGGTCAGGGAACAGATGTGTTTAATTCAGGTGTGGCAACTTCACACATCAAGCCTCTGCCTTTAGAGTGCAGCGATTGGTTGGAATGGAGGCTAGTGTTGGTGCAACATGGACAACACACACTAGAAACCAGGCGCTTAGCATGTGATGCCCTGTGTAAATCACATACACTATTCATAAAATATTAATATGGAATATTATGCCTGTTTGATAATGTTAGACAAACCTGTTGAGGAGAACTGATGCTCGTTCACAATCAGGTTTGGTGGACCCGAGCAGGACCTTAAACATACTGGAAAGGAGCTTTCCAGTACCAGACTTAGGCAGCCCTGCCCTAAGGTCTAGAGGTGTTAGTAACGGATTACAAGTGCTCACGTTACTGTAATTGACTTACATTTATGGGTACTAACCAGTAATTTAACTTGTACTTAAAGCTGCTATCTGGAGTTTCTGAGAAACGTCTCGATGTCCCGCCCTAGACAGGCTCACTATCTCCCACTGCCGCTACTTTTCTCCACACACATCGCGGAACATAACAAGGTCACATCGGGTCTCATTGATATAGGTCTATGGGTCAGGTAAGAGCCAAAATCATATTAACTGTTTGCTGTTGTGACGCGTGGCCTTGTTTCCGTGCACAGTTCCGCATTTACATTGATTGACAGTCTCAAAGACAGGAAGTCGAAGCCTATTGGCTGGGCGCACTCGGATATAGTTTCCATTTGTATAGTGGTCTATAGGACGAAGGAGGGACTTATATACATTAATGTATATGAATGACCACCAGCAGTAGACCATAGTAAAAGACTAGTTAGGTATTTTTTTTGCATTTCAATAGAATCTTTAAGCTTTAAGTATGTTTTAAAAGAAATAAAGTGATTCATTGCATTCATACACCATATACCATTACTAAGTAAATTATAATTTTTTGTTTTAATAAAATGATCAACGAACATTCTGAAACTACAAAAAATTAAATGACCAGACGACAGTCAAATGCATTACATCATAGCCGACCAACCAGGTTAACACATAGGAGAGAGAAATAACACTAACATTACACCTGTATTTCCTTATTGGCGGTGCATCGCCCTGGCTTATGACTGGAATAGATATAAAAAGAAAATAAGAAATAGGTCTGTTACAATAAACATGGTTTTAATCTATTTGTCACAGCTCCTTCGCCCTGCTCAGCTGCGCTAATCAGCCTCATTCATCTCACCTGTCTCTCAGCTGCAACTAATCATGTCATCTCCCTCTGGTGCATTTAGGATTTTAGGTTTGTCTGTGGTCTTACTGGTGTTCAGTGCGTTCCTAGTGGGTTCCTCTCTCATGGTTTTAACTTTTTTGGTTATTGCTTTGTGCTTCTTAAACTTCTGCCTCTGCTGACCCGTCTTTCCTGCACCACACTTGGACTAAATAAACGGAGTAAATCTGAAGCCTGTGTACAGTTTTAGATCTTTAAGTGCTAAAGTTGCAATATTGGAAATGGGTGGTGGTTAAAAAAACCATCCATAACTTATGAAAAAATCTAATCTTGTTGCTGCTTTATGGCAGACACGTTCAGTTTCAACACAAACCTCATTTGAATTGTACTTTAAAGAAAAATAGTTTGAAACTTGCCCTCGGGGACAGAGCATGTGGTAGGAGCGGGGGAGTTAGAAAGCCGATTACAGTTAAAATAGTTCTTTAATACTTGAATTAGTGCTTCAGATATAGCTGCTGATTCTGTCTGACTGAAAATCTCCATGAAATTGATGGTTGAAGTGAAAATGAATGTTATTTGGGGAAGAGCACCAGGGATGGGGGTGTTGGTGGGTGGGTTAGCGCTACAGTAAATGCTGATGATTGATGGCAACACAACATATAAACAGGATTTTAACATCTCAACTTTCCTTTATTAAAATAGGTTTAAAGTTTATAGTTTTAATAAATGCTTTTTGATTCAATACACATTACAGAAATAACAAAAGTAAATTTACTACAATCAGAGTTTACACAATGTTATTTTTCTCATTTACAGTACAACTTTTTAGCCAACCTCAAGCTACAGCCTTATGAAATCTTAATATGAACATGTTTTTGTGCAATAAAATAAAATGATTTTCAAACACAACTGTAATAACTAACTATATAATTACATATTGACCTTTACTCGCTAACCTTTTCATCACGGGAGGTTGTTACCATAAGGATATCTACACCAGGGTCATTATGTGGACAGCAAATATATATAGACAGTGTTTAAACTCATGCTTTGGCTGGTCTTTTTTATGAATAGGTAATGTTTATAGAACATTTTAGTGGCTGACACTCACCCGCTAAAATATAAGTAAAGTGTATCCTATAGATTCAAATATATATATATATATATATATATATATATATATATATATATAAATCAACAGTTGTTTTAACAAAACACGTCTCGGGAAAAAAAAAAAAAGAAATGCCAGAAATGTGATGACATAAATTTTAATCAGTCATTACACTTTTTATGAGGTTTTACTCTTTCAGATTTGGACAACTCAAACTGCTTGATTAACTCTCTGAAGTTCAAACCTTGCCACAGGCGCAGATACTTCCAATGAGCAATAATCCACAAAGGAGCCAGTGTAAAACACTGCAGTTTATCCATTTATCTTGATGATTTTGAACTGTCAGAGTGGCCGACCTCTGGCTGTAGAACTATCTGTGCTGTACGTTCAGAGACTCTTTTCTCATGTAGACACATACCTCTGCCTGCAGATCTGATACTGACTCTGCCATAACTTCAAATCCAAACACACGCAAACGTATAATTTGTGTCTCAAAATAGAAGCGGCACCTTTAATCCTCTCAGGTGTGACTGGGAACATGTATACGTGTAATAATGTGTGTGTGTTGTGCGTGTACGACATGTATTTGGTTGGTGATAACACTTATTATAGCTTCATAGGGTAGAGAAATGGCCTGTTCAGAGTTGTTGTGGCTGATAAGTGTGTATGTGTGTCGTACACAATCATGTGTGCGCATTATGCATGGTTTCCAATTTACTGTGATCGCCTGGGGTAATTAGAAAAATGCTATCGCCATATTTGCCGACAGAATGCCATTTGTCGTTGCTTCTTCTGGGATCAAAGCATAAATCTTTTGCATATAAATGTACAGCATTACCATTAAGTGGTCTGATTGTTTCCTGTCGACTTCCCTAACAGTGAAAATCTGTGTGTGTGTTTGTTCTATTATTACCAACCAACAAGGGCCCTCTGCCTCATGTTGAGCTTCACAGTCCCAGCAGGTCTTATCTTTGTGTGGGTTTGTGCAGACGTGTGCGTCTGTTTGAATGTGTCATATTGATCTCATGTAATAACAACTTCTTTAAGTGTGTCAACAGAGACTATCGAGTAAGGACGAGTCAGCACGCCACTGAGCGATGCACATGGGTATTTTGTTCCTTGTCATAGCAAAAAAGGCTCTACTTATTTGACTGGAATGACACAACTGAGTGCACGTTGTTGCGTGTGGGCTTACGCGCGTCAAGATGAAATGGAATAAATGATATTTTCTTACCTACTTTTGCGTTCTGTTTAGAAGAGAAGGACGATACTTCTCCCCAACATCAGCATGTGAGTGTGGATACTGTTTGTGTGTCTGATATAAAGGTTTACAATACGAACATTTGTATTGAACACTATAGTCCAGTGTTTTTCAACCTTGGGGTCGTGACCTGACATGTCTAGTAATTGATTTAAAAAAAAAAAAAATTAAATTAAATTAAAACACAACACACAATCTTAAACAACTGTATTATTTACTTTCAAATATACATCTAGTTCAAATCAAATGCACTGTAACAAACGTTTAAAAAAAACTAATTCTAGATTGTGATATCGAAATGGAGTCACGATCCAAAATAGGTTGAGAACCACTGCTGTAGTCCTTAAGAAAAAAGGCCCTGAGTCTGGATCTTGTGGTTGGAACCTGTGATCTTTCTGTGTAGGGTTTGCATGTTCTCCTTGTGTACTTGGTATTATATGGAAAATACCTTCCAGAGCCAAAAAGTAAATAATTTATAATAATGCATTTATTTATAATTTTTCTGTATTTTAATCTATACTTTTTTGAATGTGAGTGGAAAAGGAACCAGCATATAATAAATGTATGGAATATAAATAATGGTTTATGTACACCATTTAGTAATAACCCAATGACCCTTTGACAAGTAAACATTATCTTTTTTTATTCATCACAGCAACAGTGGATGTGATGTTAGTCAACAAAATAGGTCCTCAATGTGGCATATGCAGTAATTACTGTTTGATCAAAACGAACTGTGATTAAAAAAAAAAATGCAATGATTTAAAGGAATTTGTATTTATCAATATTGCATGACAGCTCCTGGTTGTCTATTAAGTCCTACGCCATGACAAACTGGGATTGATGCCAGTAAACCAAAGGAGTCTAACTAGGTTAGGTAAAAAAGATGGATGATGGGTATTTATTACCATGTATCACAGATCAAACCCCCTTTGATACAGTTTTTGATATCTTACAGTAACTGACAAGCAGCATGTTTTAATTTCGTTATCTTCATGCTTGTATTCTGAAGCGTTCCACTTCTCAGCTGACGCGTAACTAACACATCAAACTGCAGAAGCTGCTGCTTTTATCAATTTCCATCCATTGCTGCTACTCATTCTTCAGGTGTGACTTCTCTCATGTTTTGCCAGTCTTTCGCTCATTATACTTTTCATTCTTCTTCTCCCGTTGATGACATCATTCACCCTCCTCTCCTCTCTCTTGCGTTGATGCTGTCTTGGGTCGAAGGATCAGTATTTGGCATTTCACTCCTGCTGAGAGAATAATTGGCTATCTATCAGTGAGACTAGAATAGACATCTCGTGGCATCTTTCAATTTGGCCCAGCATTTCTCCTCACTTTGAATCACTTCTTTTCTTCTTTTTGTACAGATTTGTCCTTCTTCTTTAGGGGTTAGTTGCTAAAATGACTTTTCCTCATTGCACAATGTTGGTTTTACTGATCAGTACTGTTTCTCCACTTAGAGAAAAGACTGCATTTGTCAGATACCAACAAGACACACTTAAACAAGCTAGAAGTTCACCTGTTAAGACTGACAGTGCAGGCTGTGTATGGATTATTTAAGTATGGTGGTCACAAATATCAAAAGCTGAAGCTTTTGTTTATAAAAAAAAAAGTATCAATCTATTGCAAAGAAGAAATTTTTTAAGGTTTCCTTTATTCTGACAGCTTTTTTCAGGAAATTTACTTCAGAATTTACTTTTGATCTCCTGACATGTTTTGACTGCCAACTGTCAGTCCTCCTCAGAGGCATCTACTGATTGCTTTGATGTATCTTGTAAGGAAAGCATCAAAACATCTGTCCTTATCAGTTCTTTGTGGGCGTGACCAACCCAAGAGTCCTCTCAGGCCGTCTATGCCCCCAGTCGCTCAAGCATCAGTAGATGCTTTGATGCGTTCCTTAGAAAAGAACTTGTAAAAAAAATATGGTATATATGGCAGTCGGAATATGTCAAAAGATCAAAAGTCAATTTCAAAGTAAATTCCCTGCAAAAAGTTGTCTGAATGAATGAAACCTTAGAACTATTTCAAAAACAAAGACAAAATGAACTCGCTGGAATTATTGCAAAGAACAAAAGATCAAATTTTTAAGCTTTTATTTGTTGGACAGAAAAAACAAATAAGGTATTAAAATGTTGTTTTTCTCCCTAAATGGAGATTTAAATATAAATGTCAGACCCTCAGGTTCAAAGCACTTATCACACAAACACAGCTTTTCATAATTTCCTGCTCTTGAAAAGATTGAGCTGCAGAAGCTTCATGCTCCTTCTTCACAACTAACAGCTTTTTCTAAATTTTTCATGGGCTTCCAACGTGAGTCCAAAGCAGAGTAAACGCTGTGGGTGAAGGTCTTGTCAGGCTACGCTAAATAAAAGCTGCGGTTAGTAGAGAAATGAGCCACAAGATTCACCAGTTTAACTGATGACTTGCATATTTCACGCTTTCTTTGGTAAACATCTCATGTAAATGTTTGCAGAATGTGTTTCATGGTTAGCGAATCATTATTTTCACACTCCACAAAGTCGGGTATATACCCACAAACCACAGATGTGACTTTGTGTGTTTTTAAAAGGTAAATAGAGAGAAAATTCCCTTGAAAGAGAGATTTCAGCTGCTCATGTTTTATTTTATGGGAACAAATAAGATTTTAAAAATTGCAGTAAAGGATAAGAACACGCCATGCTTGTGAGTATTTCAGAGGTTCAGTCATTTAATTTGTATGAACTGCATGAAAAAAGGTAAAAAATGATCTTTTTTTATTGTGGCCACTAATTTCTATTGTCAGAGATTTAAATGTGCATGTGAAATAATCTCGTGTGAAGTAAACATTACAGCTAAGAGAGGCATGAGGACTTAAATGTTCATTAATGTTTGTTACTTAAAGTTAAAGACAAAATTGGAATCAAATGACTTTTTTAATTGTAAAAAGGAAAAAGTCCTGTGATTTTGCAGAATTATTCAGTTTTGTGTCACATTAAAAGCAATCAATACATGTTTACTCTATACCAGCGATTCTCAACTGGTGGGTTGGGACCCAAAAGTGAGTCGCGGACCTGTACTCGGTGGGTCGCAAACAGCTGGCCAAAAATAAATAAATACTTAATGTCTGTGACTTTGGACTTGTCTTTTATTTTGAAATAAACTTTTCTTTTGACATGCTGTGAACTGCATGTTGCACAGGAAAATAATACAGATTTATGTTTTAAACAAAGATTATGCGTGTTTTCAACAGCTATTTAAAAAAAACAAAAACAAAATGTACTTGAATTCTAATAAACTGTGGAAAAATGTGGTTCCCAGTGTGAGACCAGTTGAAAACCCCTGCTTTATACTACGACCTTTAGAGACTCCAAATGATCTAGTAAACCCATGCACGCTCAAACTCTGCACAGAAAGCTCTACATACAGTGAAACTGGTTGCAGTTGTTGCATCAGAGATTATATTAGAGGTTAAACTTGGTGTGTATCACACTATTTATAAAGCATTTATACATTTTAAATTTTCTATTTACCCCCATCAAGGAGATTGTGGTTTTGCTGGTATTTATTTATTATTATTTGTTTGTCTGTGAAATTTTAACTTATAACTATAACTAATGGACGGGTTTTGATGAAATGTGAAATGACCGAAAGTTTACTCAGAAATATAAAGTTTTTTGCTCCATCACCCCACCAAGATTCATCCAGACCGGATCTAGATTACAGATCGTCATTGTTGGATTTAAAAAATTCATAACTCGGTTCATAATTGACCAATATTCACGAAATTTGACTCAGACATGAAGGGTTGGTTCCTCTTTCACCCCACTGAGGTTTATCCGGATGTGGAAGAAAACCCACTGTTATTGATAATCTAAGTGCTTTCTAACTAGGCATGAAATGATGATGGCCTCTTTGCAATGATTAGCTACACAACCATTGTTCGCCGAGTGATGATCAGCGTACAATTAAAACATCAGCAGCTAATGTGACAGTGTTGACAAACGGCCTCAAGAATTCAGACTCGTGTTGACATGAACCTACACGACTAGTTTACATGAAGGTCAGTGAATCTTAAAGTCTTTCAGCTTCAATTTCAGCGTAAGTCAGAAAGCTCTACTGGCACAGCACAAAAGCTTTTCCATCGAGGCTACGTGCAGAGTCACTTTAGCAGCTGTGTAATCCAATGAATGCTCCTGTAGTGCCACTATTATGTATATTAGAATAACTGACAGAATACTGGTACAAGACATTCTGCTGTGCACTGAATGCATTATATCACGTTTTTATTCCAGCTGCTCCTACTGAATTTTTATTTCTGACATTTTTTAATTTTATTTTGAGATAATTAGAGGTGCGTAGGAAGAAAAAACAGGACATATTAGTTAGATATGTTTTTAGATGGATATATCCGAGATCAGGGGTTCTCAATATTTTCAGCCCGCGACCACCAAAATAAAGGTTCCAGAGACTGGGGACTCCCACTGTAACTGAAGGAGGTTGAACACCGACATGAACAATGAAGAACAGTCATATGGAGACATCTATAAGGGGGAATAAAGGGGATAACTTTTGGGGCCCATCCATAAAGTCAGCAAAATGATGCATTCTTCTATGAATCTGAGATATAATATTAATTTATTTATCTGAATAATATACAATGTTATCCAGGAAGTTTATATTTATTTGTGCTATAGTATATAGTCATCGTAAAGGTGTAAATCCTTGTTTTAATCAGAAATAAAATGGGTTAAAAGTGACCAAAATAGTGGTAAAGATGGTAGAATGGGATTTTAAAAACCACAGAAATTGTTTAAAAGGGTTCAAAGTGTCAGTTAAACTGGTAATAAAGTGGGCATGACGGTTCTTGAATGTGGTTAATTGGCAAAAAGAAGCATGAAATATGATGAAAAGAGGTTACGTGACAATAATGGGGCAACATATGCAACATTAGGTGGGAAAAGTGTTGGAAAGAGGTTATAAGTGCTGAAAATGTCTTGAAAGCGGAAAAAATGTGCAGAAATGGGAGTTATGTGGCAAAAATGCATTAAAAGGAGCAAAAATATGGCAAGAAAAAGTTATTAAAATATGGCAAGTTTGGTGTGGTTGCAGAAAAAATGTAAAAATAAGCAAAAATGGACTCAAATTGTTAAAAAAAATATTCTTAGTTTCTTGAAGGCATCTGGTGACCCCCTCCCAGTGTTGGACAATTTATTTATCTGTAATAATCTTTATTTCATCAATGTTTATAAAATGGGCAATAATTGTGTATAAATGTCCTCTTTACAGTATATTGCATGTGTGTTTCTTTGTGTGAATGCTATGTGCGTATGTATAATTGATGTTCAGCCGTGCGTGATAAACACAAATGATAACCTTCCACTTTCAATCCAACTGATCCCATTAGTGCAGACTGTGATAAGTGTAGCTAAACCCCAGAGATTGCACAGATTCAAGCTCTGGCAGTAATAATTAGAGATGATTAGTGTGTAGGCGCACACACACACCGTCCATTCATCGTTTACTTCAATTCAGAAGACCAGGAACTATTTTTCTTGTTCAGCCCTCGTCCTCTTATGAAGAAAGCAGGCTCATTCACTTTAGCAATCCCCAAAGTTGGACTAATATTTTAAAATGTTAGAGCTCATTTTGATGTATTTAGACAAATAACCTGGATCAGGGTCTGTTTGTTTAGTTTGTGTTTCTCCGTTGTGGTCCTCTTTTAGTTATTCTGTCAGTCTTTGTTTATTTAATTCTGTGTATTTTCATTTCTACTTCTTGTTTCATGTTTAACACTTGTCTCTCAACGACGGTGTATTAGGGCCACATCAAAATAAAAACAAATCTGAGCACTACGAGGTTAAAGTCGTAATTTAGAGAAGAAAGTCGTCATTTTAAGAGAATACAATCGTAATTCTATAAAATTGTAATATTTCTAGTTTAAAGTTGTAAAATTTGGAGAATAAAGTAAACGCAACTATTATTACAACTTTAATATTGAAATATTATGACTTTAATCTCATAAAATTATGATTTTATCAAGATATGACTTTATGCTCATAAAATTACAGCTTTATTCTCGTAATATTATAACTTTAATCTTGTATTGCCCATATTTTAATATTTTTTTTAATATGGCCCTAATACACCGTCGTATATCTCTGTGCTTAAGGAATCCTGTCCTGTTCATGTCTCCATCTCCCAGTCTTGTCAGTGTGTTGGTGCTGTTTGGCACTCAGGTGTCGGCTGTTTCCAAACAACCCTCCCTCACTATTTAGCTGAGTGCGTGGACACAAAGGTATACGAAGCTAGAAAATTATATCCTGGATTTATTTCCATTAGCAGGCTTCACCTAACCAAACCCCTTCGTAGAGAAGCTGTCCTACAAAGGTCGATAACAACACACTAATTTAAGCCAAGTGATTTCAGCCTGCTCCCAGTGTTCCCTGTGCAACTTTTGTTTTTTTTAGATTTTACAATAAATATGGATTGGGTTTATGAACCTGCCTTCCTTCTTCTTTTATATTCAATCTTCTTTAAAAAAAAATCCTAATAACCAATTACCGTAGTTTTTTTTTTTTTTTTTTTTTTTTTGATGTAGCATGCATTTACCAGCAGAGTTTATCGCATCACCTATTTTGACTTTAGTATCAAACCAAAGACGAGGGCTGCTAAACTGCCAAGTGGCAAATCCTGGATGGTAAGCAGTGAAAACACAGTTAAAGAAGCTGCTAAAAGACAGTATAATTCCCTCTGCGGTAAAGAGTGGGGAACAGATGATGGAGAATCATTTTAAAACGGTAATGAATATGCTTTATTTATTATTTGTAATGAGATCACCTTACATTTGGAGCATTACGGAAAACGTAAGAGGCTTTTTACTTCACGATAATATCTATTTTTCATCTGAAATTGCCCATTTCAAAGACGAATTGTAATAAATAGGGTTTTTTTGGGCCATAAGAGAAAGGCCAGAGAAAGTCTGAGAGTGTGCATCATCCAAGTGAACGCATTTGGTGAACAAATGTCATGTGTAAATGGCTCAATACCACACGCTCCTGTAGATCTGCCATGCCATTTCAGCTGTTAAAGGGTGGAAAGGAAATGAGCCCATATTTTCCTTCAGGGCATTATTAGCTGGCAGATTGGTCAGCTGACTGCATGACTGACAACTTAGCTCACATGGCCCGTAGATCGCCCCGAGGAAAAAACGGCATTTGCCCCGAGTAGCTTAACTGGATGTACAGTTACAAATTAAATGTGGGCCAATGACATTTGCTTATGTTTGCATGAATGTGTGAAATAGCTGAGAATAATTCAACTTCTGCCAGTTCCTATAAAGCCACTGTGTTTTGAGGAAGACTCGGCATGAAATACAATCTTGAGTATGTCTAGGCTACACTAATACAAGTTGCTGTATTTAGGGGTGTTTTTCGGATCTCTTAATTCAAATCTGAAATTAGTTTGGTTTTTATTTGTCTTGAAAATTGTGTGGTATGTCCTTTGCCAAATCGTGACTATAGCTGATTTAATGTCTCAATTCTAAATTCTATGCTTTTATTTGAACAATAGAGGTCTATAAAACATTAAGTTACCTTTATAATCACTTAGGACCAAATAATACTAAGCAATTTGATAATTGTTGTGGGAATTCTTGTGAAATGTGACATTATTCCATTGATTATAAAGGGCAAGTTTACCAGTTTATCACAGGGTGAACAAACAGGCAGAAACGCACACACAGCACACACATATGTTACATTTAGGAAATACTGAAGAACACTGGTATTAAACAGAAATACCAGGATCATATTTGGTCTTTTTGAGCATTAATTAACCCATGAACATTGCTCTTGTATGGTCGATTAGTTTTGAAGACATAAAGTAAAATGAAAATAAAACCAAGAAGCTGAATTAGGTTTTTGTGATAAAAGGCTGCCAATGCTGTTGGCTTTTAAATAGAACTGTGTTAAAAGAGCAATGAAAAGATTAAAGACCAAAATGGATTTACAGATCAATCACGGATAAATCATTATGATGATCTGTGGTTGATATCACACCAAAGCCAGAAGGTTTGGTTCTGTTGTTATATATATAGTCAGACCTTCACCGCTAAGAATCATATTAGCTTCTCTCTCTCTGCGTTTCACAGGCCAATGATCAGCTTCCACTTTCATCTGTGAAAGCAGCTGCTATCCCTTCTCCGCTTCGTCATTCTACTCCCCCCATCCAGTTCTGTTCATCTCTTCATGTGTCATAGCTTTCTTCTCCATGCAATGTACATAGCTTTACTCTGCGACATATTCTTTGTCAAGGCAAGGGCTTCACATTCAATGCCTGCAATTCCCAGTGAAAAAGCGAATTTTCAGCATAGTTGTTAGTTTTCTACAACAAAACTCGGCCAAATTTGAAAACAATCCTAAACACTTCAAAGTAACAAGTAAAACTTCCTGTAAATTTATGATGAATCCTTTTCAATTGGAGACTTCACGGCTCTTTGCACAGGTGCACATAGTGACATTTTCTTGAGGGAAATGTAAGGACTGACCATGGGCCAAAGATGTGACTGTCATCATCCTGTGGAAAATATTTTAAAGCTTAAGTTTCCATTTTCTTTGGCAGAAGACAGAGATAAAAAAAGGACAAATTCAGGAGGTCAGCATCAGTTTCAACCAACAAAAAAATGGAAAGCTTCCATTTATTTTATTTTAAAGATTTGAAAGAAAATGACTCTGCATGTCCTTGAGCATTAAACTTTTCAATTCAACCTGTAATCCATCTTCTCTCTCAATTTTATTCATAACATCAGGTTCTGCCTCCTCTGGTGTCCGAATGTTCTTCTTCAAATGCTTCTTCCTTTAGGTATTTTTTTTCTCAATTTTGCCCTCTTCCCTGCTAGCAGTGTCTTATCTTCCCTGCCTTATTTTATGTCTATTTTGATGTGTTTTTGATGCACGCCAAGGGTCACTGCTGCAGGGGGTTCTGTGAAGATTACTGTTGGAAATAATTTAGTTTTAAAAAACGGTTTACTGAGACCTCGAATGGATGTTTTTTTTTCCACATAAGTACTTATTTAAATACAAAAACATTGTTTTAGAACATGTGTATGTAGCAGGAGAAATAGCAGAACAAGCTAATAACCATTCAAGTGGTTGGACGCAAAATTGGAACTGGCCAGAGGAAGAGGAGTTCTGCTAATTGCCTTTGATGGTTCCTTTGAACATTTTGACGAAGACTAGCAGTTGACAGTCGAAACATCTCTGGAGATAAAACATGTCCCAAAAAAACCTTGTCTGAATAAACGAAACCTCAAATTAACATAATATTCAAAAAGAAGACAAAATGAATCTCGCTGGAACTATTGCATGGAAGTCAAGTGAAACTTCAAAGGAACCATCAAAGTCAATCAGCAGAACTCATCTGAGGAAGACTGGGAGTGGAGTGTCTAAATATCAACTTAACATACTTAATTATGATTGAGTTACTCTCCAACATACCACATTTTCACTCCTTTACTGTCAAATATTGAAAGGAAGATTTACAGTTTATGTTTTACTTTTAAAACAGTCGCTGTAATTAGTACAGGCCTGATGAACAACGAGTACTTAAACAGCTGAGACATGTTTTTTCATGTTCACTGAAGCTTAACAGTGTATTATGCAAAGAACTCTCATCATCACCTCACCCAGAATCTAAGAAATTTAACTCATCGCCTATTTTTTTTTTTTTTTTTTAAGCTAATTTTATGGTACAATCTGCAGTACTTGAAAGGTCCAGCCAATCAAAACCAGGTTGTTTTGTACAAATGATAATTACTATCCTTTCAGCTTTATAGAGGTCAGGTTAACAGTCTCCTAGAAAGCACAAAAAGCCATTACAAAAATAGCTTGGTTCCCTCATCAATCGTTAATATGAGTTCATATGTCTGGAGACTGTGACTGTGAACAAAAACGTTGTTGTATAGCTAGTTTAAGATTCCCCTGTGTCGTCAACTTTGACTGTTGGCCCTGCCCCTCCTATAAAAGCTGAAAAGAGAGAGGAGGGTTTTCTCCAATCACTGCCCTCAGTGAGCATTGATTGACAGCCTAACTGAGGAAGTCCACTGTGTTCTGTGTGAAACAGCCTGTCTAGCGGTGCCGTTTTTGACTCTGAGCTTCTATAAAGAGGAGATTCTGCGCTAATCAGAGGGTTCATCAAGCTATGTGTGTATTTACAGACACATAGTGTGTGTATTCCCGTCCTTGTTTGCGTGTGCGTGGACGTGTGTGTACGTCTTTGCTATGTCACAGCCTGTGTGCATGAGGTGGAGGGAGATTGATGTCTGTAAAGTTTCATACATACTCTGTTGGACCCCGCTCATGACGGACTCAGTGCGGACTGTCCGCTCTCCTCAGAGCTTACATACTCGGGCACACCACCGCGTAGTGGTTTCCTTTAAAATCTTACATGTCCCATGATTCTTAGCGCTTCTCTTTAGTCCTTGTACTCCTGGGGCGTGTTTTAAAGGTGTCGCTACTGTCGTAGCTCGTCTGCCAGTCTCTCCTCTAAGCTGTTGTTCTTCTCTCTTACTCTGTTTCACCAGGAGAGTGAAATGCAGGTCGCTGTTACATTTATTGTGGGTCGATACAATGCAGAGCACTGTTTTTTGTGACACCAACTACGCGGAGAAGTCCTCACGGTAGTAAAATCAGAGCTTTGCGTTTTTGCGGACTCCGCAAGGAGTCTGCGCAGACTCCGCTTTGCAGGTGTCCGCCCGAGTACGTCTGATCCTTAAGGCTGTGTGTGAGCTTCACGCCAGTGTAGTAAAATATAATCCTATGAGTGAAAACCTCCTACAGGCGCATGCGCGCTAATAGTTTAGTAACTATTTTCACGTATATGTACAATATTTTGCTACCTTAAAATTTCCAACAATGAATAATCCTAATTCTAACCCAAACCCTAATCCTAACCCTAAAAATTCAAGGAGAGATTCGTACTTTTTTTCAACAAGGACATGCATGCGCAGTTCGCCAGGTGCGCCTGCCCATTGTCTACCGTAGGAAACTTTTACGGTAGGTTTATTCTACACTACACCGTGATTGTCTGTGCCTGTGGTTGTTGTAACAAAGCTCATCTTATGAACTCACTGTGTGTGTGTGTGTATAGACACATCATTGTGTGTATTACCGTCTATCTCTGCGCACAGCACTATGGGATAACGGAGTGGGCGTGTCTTACTGCTACAGCAGTATCGCCCATAAATAAGGCATTTTTTTAAATTTCTCTCCTAGTGGCAGGTCAGCAGAAAGCAGGGGTTTAGTTACTCTTTAAAGTACTGTAACATCTTAGATAGCTTTTTGCTCCAGGTATATATATTCCTCCACTAGATTAGCATTAAAAAATTAGGAACCATAAAGTTTATGGACGGAGCTGAAAATGGTCTGTGGCATAAAATAATACACACACACACACACACACACACATGCAAGCACTTTCCCCTTACAATCTTTGTTAATTGAATACACAATATTTATTTTATATTATTATGTCATGTACATGTACAATATTTCTTTAGCTAATAAACCTTTATCAATAACTAAATAGTGGGTCCAAATGCATGAGCACCCCCATTTTTTCAAAGAAGCATGATGTAATGTGCAATGTCATGTGAACCAACTCAACATTACTGAGTAAAATTTCATAAAATTGGACTCTGAACTGAGATACACATTTTTGAAGTTTTGCCAATGATAAAGAAGCCAAAGAAGGTAAACAAGAGACGAAAAAAAAATTAGATAATATTTTTCGTGTATTTTACAGATGATCTAAGACTTGGGTCAAAAGTGACCCATGTCTTAGACCCCGAAGAGTAATTATAAATCACGATTTAAGGATGTTTATGTAAACTTGCCCAGAGGCCAGCCATCATTACCACAAAGTGGTAGAAAGGTAAAATCATCTATAATAATACTCTAAAGTTCTTGTTAAAACATGATTTATCATTAATTTAGCATTAAGTAAAAGTATTACTTTAAAAATCAATTGAAGGCTTTGTTCTGGTGTGCTTAATGTTTCCCAGGTTAAGCTCCAACCTCTGCTTTAATCCTCTATCTGTGCCTCCAGGACATGCTGTTCGATGTATATCTCTTAGATCTAGTATTGAATCTGTTCCTCAACAGTGCGCTGTTTGAAGTTGACCTTCAGTAGACAGACAGGAAGTAGATGTATTCAATGTTCTCCGATACAAAGTGGATTAGGCTACACACCACGCTGACCGATTTCATATAAGCTGAGAGTAATTCATCCCTATTTTTGTCCACTGAGGTGAAAGGTGAGGATTTCCAGCCACCCAGGGATTATAAGAATAGTCTTCATTATGTAATACATGTACCTGCGTGTGTGTGAGTGTAGTGTGCATATACGCTTGTGTGTTGTTAAATGCAATAAATATTGCGTGCGTCTGTATTTGTGGGTGCGCAGGTGTGCCCTGGCAAATTAAATCCTCTGGAGGAAACTCTGTGAAAGTCAAATCTATTTGTAGAGGAAATTCATCTTGTGGAAACCCCATCTGCTTCTCTACCTGAAGCAATGTGCACACACACACAAACTGGAATTGTAAGTAATTCCTCACCCTGTATGTTTGTCAGAAAATACCACAATTACTGTAATTTTGTGGAGTTGTGTAACAGCTTGCACTCAAACCTGGTTGAGTTTAAACCAGACTAAAAGCAGAGTCACAAAAACCACGAAAGACATCAGAAGTAACAGATTACAAGCACTCGCATTACTGTAATTAAGTTGCTTTTATGGGTACATGTTCTTTTTTGAGTATATTTTGAAATCAGCCATTTTACTTGTACTTAAAGCTGCAGTTTGTAAGATTTTTTTTTTTTTTTTTTTTTTTTTGGACATTATTTGGTTAAAAATCCATAATCTTTGAGCCAATTGTAATCAAAAGTGTTCTGAGTGGACAGTGAATCTCATCTCCTTCTCTTGGTTCTGTAAATGAAATTTAGAAATCCAGGAGCGTGACGATCCTGAAATCTGGATGTCAGCCAATCAGAGATCTTTCTACAAATGCGTGTGTTCCATGAGCTGTTTTAGGCATTTTTCTTTTAGCTGCTCGACTGAAGTCAGGAGCGTTCACTGACGATTGGTAGTAAATGTGCCAAACGACTTCTGCTGGAATGTCTGCAAATGCACAACACTTACACGGCAAATCAAGCGGAAAAAGGCAGACCGAGGTGGAGAATTAATAGAATAAAGTCACAAAGACTGAGGAGAAACGGATGGCTTTTGCTTTGCGTCCTCGCGGGCCCACCCCACACACACTGGGTTCAGAGGGAGAGCGAGAACAGACGAGATAAATCGCGTGTAAACCAAGAGAAACTTATTCAAGGTGAATTCTTTTTACAGTCTGAATGCGGCTGCCACTCAGAGCAGCTGGTATCAGTGCAGCCCCCTCTGTGTGTGCTTGTTGCGGGGACGAGCCGACTGCAGTAACAACTGTGATACGTACATTCATGTCAAAGACTCTAAAACACCAGAAAAATCTCCAAAAATACAAGATAACGTCCCTACATTGTCACTAGTGTCTCTGTTGAGAAAAAAGTCACCGGTAAGGGAGGTTGAGTTTCGGGTTCAAACCGGACTGGAGAGGATTCTACAAACTGCAGCTTTAAGTACGTTTTAAAAAAAGTAAAGTAATTCATTACATTTCTACACCCAAACGTTACTGAGTAAATTATTATTTTTTGTTTTAAAATGATCGAAGATTGTGAAATTACAAAAAATTAAGGGACAAGACGGCAATCAAATGCATCACATCATAGCCGACCAATCAGATTAAACGTAATGCACCACGGCATTGAATGGAGGTTATTTAATCAGTTTTAGAGTTCATGAATTTAGTTATACTTAAAGCCTGATCAAATTATTTTCGTAAAAATTTAAAAAAAATGTGTTTTATTTCAAAAAGAATTGTACATTTTGACAAACCTTTTATTTTATACAGATGCCTTTGTGGAAAATAAATTAAGTTCCAATTGTGCAAGATTCCATCTCTTACTTTTTAAGTTTACACAAAAGATTTTTTACAAAACTATTTATTGAGCAACTTTTTACTTGTGCTTGAGTGTCTTATGTAGGACTTATTTGCATTTCAGTACAATTTCAATCAAGTACTTCTAATTGAGTAAGATATATCAGTACTTTTTACACCTCTGCATGGAAAAGACAATTTTCATTGTAAAACATATACAATGAAATTAAAATGCCATCCCGTCAGTGCACATTGATAAAAGTACCATATCAGGGGAAACTTATTCTTTTGACTTGATGCTGCCTATCAATACACAACAATCACCATGAAGTGATTGCGTGTGCAGAAATGTCCAAATGTACAAGTCACTTTGAGCGCCGTTGCTTGTTTGCGTGGGGCATCTATCTTCACTGGCATGTTTCTCGTGCTGTCAGAGCATATTGTGTGCAAGTCTGATTTCCTGTCATCTGAAGCCTTGAGCTTTCCTTTACCCCACATTCACACTACCGCTGTCACACGCCTTTCTTTTATGTCCCCAGAGCCATGTTTGTTTTTGCTTTTTCTGACGTAGCTTACCATAAATTGCACCTCTGTTTAAATGTGCGCATCCATTTGGGAACAAAACTTTTGGGTTTGGAGATTGGGGGTAGCCTAAATCTTTTATTAGGTGTGTCACAGCAATAATAGAAAAAATACAACTTGGGTGAAAACATAAAACTAGACGACCAGTTTACATCTACGGGCATGTTCTGCCAGGCTTGGCCAAAGCTTTCTTTTCCAAGAAGAAATGTCACAGCCAAGTCCAAAACATTTGCTGAAAATCTCTTGGGCCGTGTGTGAAATGTGAATGTGAAAGTATGTACATATGCCGAGTGTTAATGCCTGTTGCCAGTTTATTTTTCTTTTGCTTAGATTATCTGCAGTTTTGGGACACTGAATAACCATTAAAAGTATTTAGCATACTTTTAATTTTAAGTCAAATTTGGCTTCTGTAATGTTGGTTTGGACATTGATTTGTGAACCTTTGTGTTTATGTTGTATCTTCATTATGAAAACAAATTGCAGGAGCTTTGCTTTCAAAATCCGACAAATTCTGGAGCTGGTGGGCGATAATTGTTGGCATCAGGGTATTGATTACACAGACGGACTCTTGAAATAACAGTGTTCCAACAAATTCTTGGCTAATGGGTGCTTTGACTAATATTATGCTGGATTCTCATCAATGTGTAAGGCATGCTTGGCTGTGTGCAGGACGGTATATTAACTCGTGTGTGTTTGCCTGTGTGTGTCCATTTTTGTTCAAGTGTGTGATGTTTCCAGGGTTCTCTCGTGCCAAGACGTGCACATGTAGTCCCAGAGCTTCTGTTCCAAGCAAACTTTCAAAGGTCAAAGCAAACATGCAGCAGCCAATCAAAATCTTATTTTACTGGTCTTTAAAAAATAATACACACATTACATTTAGGGTACAGTATTCCATCACGAGTTTAATTTCTTCTTGGAACCAACACTGTTCTTACTTTGAGCGTGCTCCTAGTGTATATATAAAAACATTTTATTTATACACAAAATCTAAATATAATCCTTGTGCTGGTGAAGGTTAACCCTGTTATCTCGATCAGCTTCACACCTCATTGACTGGAACTGACACCATCACTGATGCTCTCCTCAGAAAGACTCAAATGGACCTGATTCTTAAACTTCTCTAACAATCCAACATTTGGAAATGGAAGAGTAGAAAATACAGTTTGGATGATGAATTGGAAAAGTTTGACATAGCATTGTCTGCCAGTATAAGTTAGACAAGAGGTGCTCTGTGACCAACACTCTGTAGTTACGTGAAATATTTTGTTTAACCACCAACAGCAACACGGATAGCATATTTAATCTTTTTTGGTTGATATTGGAACTAAAGATTGACCTATTTCTTTATCTTCTATACATGTTTATCTTCTACGGTAGGTTTTCTTAAATGTTTTATTGGCATTAGTCTTAAAATGGAGAAAAAGTGCTGAGGACCCCATCATTACTATGTTCAAATGACCCACAAAATGTTTATTTTCAGCTATTGTCCCTAAGGCATTATAGATGACCTGTACAAATGTGAAGTAGAATTACAGGTAACAAATTTCAAGTTTTAAGAAAACAATTAAAAAAAAAACTTTGATTAAAAAATGAAAATCCTCATCAACCATATTTGTCTTTATATGACTTGTGGATGCTAGAATCCCAGGCAAGTTGAATTTTAGTCTCATTGAAGAAAAAGTCCAACAAACCAAAACCACACTGCAGCAAAAAGCCAACTGAGCGACTGACGAATGAATGAAACCAGTACTGACAATACAAAGCATTAAGAGCTACACTTAAAGCTCCTGATAAACACATCTAATGATAAGCACAGGAAATAGATGAGCACAGGTAGATACAAAGAAATGAAAAGGTAAAAAAGCTTAGAAGCAAAGCTTAGAACAAATTAACTCCATTACATTAACAAATTAACAGTAAAATAAAAACAAACTCAACCTAATTGAAATAATAATAGAAAAAAGGCTCAAACAAAGCAAATCATAGTTAAAAAAAACTATCAAAACCACCAAAGAATTGTGACAGTATTTACTCATAATTCATAATGGTCTAAAGAAATTGAAAATAAGTATTATTACTAAATCAAAATTTTGTCCAAATATATATATTTTCTTGGGAGCACATGCACTGATACTGTTTTAATGATGAACACATGGTGACCGCCGATATATCTGGATTAGATTTTCCTCCTGTGCTGCGTTGTGTGTGGCCATCTGGCATTGGGTGACAGGGATTGGAGGAACTCCAGCAAAGCCTCTTTGTTTGATGATATCTGGCCCCGTGGGACGACAACAGCTGGAAACCTGAGGCAGCTCGGCTCCTGCCCTGCTCCATCAGGCAGGCTGCACCAGAGAGCAGAGGTGAATGCTAATTCCATGAGTGGAGTCGATGTGAGGCAAGAAAGCACAAAGTAAATATCTGGGAACAATGAACTTTTTGTGGCATTTGTTCAGGTGGACAGAGTGATGGAACTGAGTGGAAAAATAAAAACATTTTCATGTGCCTACATTTTTAATAGATGTGATGGAACCTCCTGGCTAATTGGTATCAATGCTAACCACTTTTCTAATAAAAAGCTGATTCAGAACACTTTTTTAAAGCATTTTATGGTAACGCTTTACATGAAGTTTTATACATAAAGGCTGACATTACACCTATCATCGTTAGCATGAATAAGGTGTCATGAAGGTTGTCATTAAGTGTCGTTTGTTACCCTAACCCAGGGGTGCCGGACTTCAGTCCTTGAGGGCCGGATTCCTGAGACTTTTAGATGTGTTTCTGCTCCAACACACCTCATTGAAACCAATGTGTTGTCGTCAAGCTCTGCAGAAGCATGATAATGAGCCATTCAGGTGTGTTGGAGCAGGGAGACATCGAAAAGTCTCAGGAATCCGGCCCTCGAGGACTGAAGTCCGGAAACCGTGACCCCTAAACTATTTCCAAACTGAACGGTCCAGAACCCTTCAGGTTGGTTTCATCAAGAAAGAACAAACCAATGCACATAACCCCTAACCCTTCATTACCCTAATTCTAACCTATACCAAACGCCACTAGATCCCTCCACCTAACCCAAAAAATGCCAACATAGCTCCAAAGGCACTTAATGACAGCCTTCATGACACCTTATTCATGCTAATGACAAATAATGACAGCATAATGTCAGCCTTATGTATAAAACTTCCACAATTATTTGATCTAAATTATCATTGATAATCCTTAATTGTCATCCTTTGTTTATCGTTTTCTCTTCACATGTTGAGGATTTCCATTTGTTTTCCCTCTAGCGCTAAATGGCCTGACCTGGTTCAGCCCTTTTTATCTGCAGATGTTTCCCTGCACATGTTTGACTCTCGCCTCATTACCTCATCAGTGCCTATCTACGTTTATGCGTGTCATCTTTTACCGTGGGGCCCCGTTTGCTTCAGCTGTCTGATTGTGTGTTGTTTTGGTTCCCTCTCACGGCGTTAAATCACCACAACATCAACACTCATTACTGCAAGTGTTCAGGATTCATTCTGCAGCAGTTTGGCTCTATACTGCCAAGGAACGGCTGCAGCCAAGATTAGCAGTGAGGGCTCTCCCTAAGAGCGATGTGTGGTGAATAAAGCAGAGGCTAAGCCGTTCTTCATAGCTGTTGCCTCGATGGCCATTTATGGGTGCTTTGGCTGTTGTGTTTCGGCTTCCGACTCCTCTGTTAATCCTCAGGCATCTGAAGAGCTCGAGACGTTTAATCACTTCTCAGTGTATACACAAACAATAGTAGACGTTGAGTCTCAAAGACTTGATGCTTTGTATATTCCGATAGACGATGCCTACAAGTGACTGTGTGTGTGTTTATACGTAGTGTACAGAGAAGCAATATTCTCCAGTGTGAGTCACAGAGTGGAAATTAAAGCTGAGGATGATGCCCTCCTCAATAAGCAAACACTTCATTTTGACAGATCATTAACTAGACATTATCTTTCATTAGGCGGCTCCACATTACTTATTTACTTCCCTGGGACGCACTTGCTTACTGACAAAAGCCTGATCTCACACACATATTCCCTTTGCTCACACACAGAGCTAAAAAAAATACAATAATTTGAGTATCTGACACCAGTATTAATGTCCTGACCGTTTCTTCTTCTGTTGGGTTCATTGAGGGGGTTTAGCTGATGCATCATGCCAGCTTATCTCATTCCTGCATCCCTTTCTTCTCAATAGCTGGGTTTCCATTTCAGACTTTTGCTAAATAAAAACGGTAGTTCTAAATGTCGACAAAGTATAATTGCTCATTGAACGTATTTCCATTGAAGGCTGTTTTGGGCGAGACTTTATCATAGGAAGATGGACCCTCAGAACCTCCTTATAACACTCCGTATTCCTTTGTTGTTTCACGTCTAATGTGGCAATAATACTTTTTAGGTATAATGCAAAGGAATGTTATGGTCTCCTCTTCTGTCTACAAGTACCGCATTATGTTTTCTCTGAGGGAAGTGGTCATGTGACAGGTACCTCACGTCATTTGACCATGTACGTCACGTAATGTATTGTGTACTTGTGGGAAAAAGTGTTTTCATAGCGCTTTTGCAACACATACTGTATCAATATCGAAACGTCTGAAATTCCTCCTCATGAAAGTGGAAAAACTTTTTAGGGATACTTGAGTGTTTTTTTGAAATTCAGGTGTTTTCAATACCAGTTTTTATTGCGTTATTTAGATTTTGTGCATTTCCAAGGGTAATGGAAACACAGCCAAAGATCTGCTCTGGTGTCATATCATCATAACCACAGCCAATGGCAATTGCTTAGTTTTCTGATAAAAGGACTAATGCACTTAAGCACGTTGCATGTCGAGACACCATTATATTTGGGAGGATTATCCTCTAGCCGGCTGCTCGGCCCCTCTCTGGGTCTAAGCTCTGATATCAGAAGCCATCTCTCTACCAAATAAAAACCCAACAAAAAAACGACTATCAACAACACAACTTCTGTCGCATCATAAAAAAAAAAACGTTATGAGTAAAGCATTTTACGTCCAGATGCCAAGGTAGGTTCCAACCTGCCATTCCACGTCCATTTTTCTGCCAGCTGCATTGACACTTTTCCTGTTTGCTCTTTCCATCACGCCATACATCTATCCACCGGTGTCGGCTCTCTATCCATCTCCCTTAGCGACTTTTCTCCTCCCGCCCAATGCATGTGCCAGCATCAGCCAAGCACACCCAAGCCATTTATCAGTGGGTGATTTTATGGGCTTTTCTCTCTACTGATGGCTATTTAGCTGTCCTCAATCAACTCAGGCCATTTGTTATCGTAAGTGTTTGTCAAACATATTTGTGCTGTTTGTACTGATGGCACACTTATGTGAAAAAAGAGTAGTTTATGGAAAGTTTTGATGGGTTATTATGTTGACAGATTAATACCACAGAGAACAATTAGGAAGTGATAATATGAATGTGTCAGGATGTTTAAAAAAAGGCCTTGTGACAGACTTCTGTCCAGTGTGTGTACAGCAGGGGCATCAAACTCATTTTGGTTCAGGGGGCCAAATACGGAGCAGTTTGATCTCAAGCGGGCCACAGATTTTATGTGGGAAATGGAGTAATTCCAACATTATTGTGCCCTAGTTTACACTATGTATACATAAAATACAAAATGTGTAAGAAACTGACCATATTCAAGCAATAAAATTTAAATTTCCTTGATTTTCTTTGACCAATTTCTATTTAATTAAGAAAAATATTATGTAATAATTTGAGGAAAATGTAAGTATTTTTGTAAGAATTTTGAGTTTTTTTTAATCCATTTACCATGACTGCAATTGTGCAATACAAACACCAGGAAAGCTGAGAGCCCCTGCAAATATTTTTGAGTTTCATTTGCACTTGAATGTGTATACAGTACATAAAATACAAAATATGTAAGAAACTGACAAAATCCAATCAATAAGTGATATTAGTCTCAACGGGGTCTTCACTTTAAATTTCCTAGATTTGTGACCAGTTTCTATTTAATTAAGGTAAATGTTGTGTAATAATTTCAGGAAAATTTGAAGTCCGATTTGATAAGATTTTTTTTTTTTTTCAACAGTTTAACATTAGAAATGATCATATTACTATCCAAGCACAAAGTAACATATCACTCGCTGCAGGATCTTCACCTAAATTTCCTTTATTTTGTAATTAATTTTTTTTTTTTTTTTTTTGGGCAGATTTTTTGGCGTAATTTGAGAAAAAATTGACAGGTCTTTCAACAATTTGAGACTAAAAATGACTGTAATAATAAGTAATATAACCTTTGGGAAAACTGTGAGCCCCTGCAAATATAGTGGAGTTTCATTTACACAATGATTCATGTTTTCTCAGTCACTTTTACTTTCTCCTGCGGGCCGGATTTCATTCTCTAAAGGGCCGGATCTGGCCCTTAGACCTTGAGTTAAACACTGGTGATGTACAGTAAGCCTTTGGCTTCAGCATAAGTTCAGTTTTTCCTATCACTGATTAGCCTCCTCCAGTGTCTGACTGTGTTTGCAGCAGGTTTATCGTTGTTTCCTCAGATCAACTGATTGTGTAAACACCTTGAGGTTGTACCTCTGCCCCGATGGAAAAGTGTTTACATATACCACACTGTAGGAAGAACATGAGAACAGTCGATGGCTCAGGAAAATCAATGAGAAATCCCTACAGTGGAAAACGCTGCCTGTGGATTGTAAAGTAAAGGCTGTGGGATTCCACATGTGCTTGTTATCTGGGAGTTTCAGTTGTGTTGTAACTGAATTAAAGGTAAAACAATCTGATAATTGACAGGAGAAGCAGTTCAAGGTTCATAGTTTGAATTGTAGACACTCTCTGCACACTTTCAACCACTTGATATTACTCAGTTTGATCAATAACTCAAAACACATTTATCCTGATCAATGTTCTTCAGCTATCTGATATTTCAGTATCACAGCACAATCAGGACCTAACCGAGTAGGTGCAGCTTAAAAAGTATCAAATATTTTTTTTTTTAACTTCGCTGTTAAAGGAAACAGTAGAAAAATGAGCAAAGAAATGAATGTGGTTAATTGTTTGCAACTTTGTTTCCTCAGAAAAATAACAAGTGGGTTTTTCAAACTCAAATCCATCCTAAAAAAAAAAATACATTTGTTTGTTTCTAAGTAACACATTGTGCTGCCCTTATAAACATGTTGGTGCGTTAGAGACAGGGTTTTCAGTTGCAATTTATTGTTGGCTTCAATGATTTTAATTTAGGAGCTAAACTCAGCATGTTATCGTACTTGAACCACAGGTATTGAAATGTATACACAAAATCTAATCACTTCACAAATGCAAGCTACGGTACATCAATGTTGATGTGATCTTTGGACTAACGTTGCAGATGGGCTGTGTTTTCTCAATTGACTTTCTTTTTAAAAGTTTAAAGTCCTTCGTAGAGGATCTCTGACATGATTGTGCAAAATGATCCTAATATTCTAGTGCTACATAGTTCCATTACATCATTGACTTCAAAACACGAGCTCACTTTTACAGTTGAGATATTGGTGGTAAAGCATTTTGTACAAGTGCATTCTAACTGTCATTGAAAATGCATTAGGGAATACCATTAATACTTATTATTATAATTAATAATACAAGTATTCATAATTAAAAATTGTATTTTAGCCCTTGTTCTGCATGAATTTTATATTTTCTGATCACCTAAAACTGTAATTTTAGTTATAAAGCAAATATAAATTTCATATTAAGGTTAGTACAAAAAGTATTTTTCAATGAACCATAGTATCAGGTTAGAAGTGCAGTGGTGGTGACTGACTTGTAACTGGAGAGTTGCTGGTTTGAATCCCACTGTGGGACTCTTGAGTTGAGCAACGCTATTTACTCTAATTGCTCCTCAGTGCTGCAGCTTCAAGATGGCAGAAGGAAAGGAAGGAATCAGATTAGAGAGGAGCAGTGTTTTACTTTTGAGGAACACAAATTATTGAGTTGGAACCACTAAGAGCTTTAAGTTTACGTGTCTTCATTTTAAGCTGGACTAATGCAAAACATTGACTTTAGAATAATCAAATTATTAGGTCCATGTCAAATAAATCAATTGTGTTAATCAAACTCATTAACTTTATTTCCGTTACCAAATGAAACAATTAAAATGAGTTGGTCCAACCATCAGAATGATTCAGTCTTTGGTATTCCACCAAACAGCCTGTTACAAGTTGAATTTAAACACAAATGTTTTGTTTCATTCTCCACGTAACTGAGCCAATGCACTAGAACATCATGGTGTAAATGCTTCCTGATCTCTGTTTTTTATACTTCTGCAGCTGCACCCAACATCCATTCATTCAATAATGTATTTTATTGTAAATCTAAATTTAAAAAATCTATATGAACGAATCTACTGCAACAAAGATATCAAAATATAAACAGATGTGTTTAGGTATACACTAGGCTATGTGAAATTTGGTCAGCACATAACTGAGAATTGGATTTCAATGCTGTAATTGACTGTTCACTTTAATGACCTTGTTAAACTAAAATGTACTCATATAGAAGGAAAAACCTGACATTTTGTGAAAAGAACCAAAGATCAGGCAAAACACCGTCATGCGGTTTCATTAAAACCAACATTTTTGGACAGGATTGCAGGAAAAAAGATTCAACAGCTTAGAATTAATCATCTTAATGTCACTGCACTGGTCATAAACCCTAATGCCAGGGTATGAACATTTTTGTAAAAGTATAACATTCTATGACTGCAGCTTAGAGTGTTTGAATGAAGAATATGGCTCCTTGGAGATGGATAATTTGTGTAAACACCAGTTGTCTAGTGATTAGCAATTCACGGAGGGCTTCTCTGGGAAATACTTTGCTGTTTAAATGTGTGTGCATCAGTTTAATTCCCTTCCTACGGACAAAACTCCCAATCCTAATGGAAAAAGGAGCGTCTGGGACTGTCTTTCCAAGGACACACTGCAAGGGTATAGAGGGGGTATAGCTGAAAATGACTAAAAAGCAAATCAAATCCATATTTTAGAAATTCAGTGGATTTGGAACATGAACTCCTTTTTGCCTTATTTTCATCTTCTACAAACCCAGAATATTTGACTTGTGTTCTCCTTCACGTCGAAGAAATATTGGAGATGTGTCACAATAATTAGCCAAAAGGTAACTGCTCGTGATAAAGATGCCGAGTAATCACAGTTCACCAATAAGTAGTTGATAACAGGGACACGGCATGTTTTTATTTACCCTTTCCCATAAGGTGACGTCAGATATATACATCTACGATTAAAGGTAGAAGTCAGACCCGAGACACGAGCTGCTTGTGTGTTCCCAAGGTCACACACTCATCCTCTTGTGAATAATGTAATTGTGTATCCGTGGCTTAGAGGACTGGAGCGAGGTTTAACTGGGTCGGAGATACAAAGAGTGGGGGAAAAAAAAAAGGATCAGACCTTGTTGGAGACGGGCAGAGAGCGGACAGTCAGTTTGGATTAGGCTTACAGCAGGTTTGACTATAGAGCAGAGTGGACTGTTAGTAGTATCTTAAGATGGGAATAAAGGAGGCATGGAGCACGGCTTCTTCTGCTGTGGTTTCAGAGTTTATGCAATATTAACATTTTGTTTGGGAAAAATGGGCCATTTTGTTAGTAGTTTTGGAAAGAAATGGAATCAAAAGAACTAGTTTCTGATCTTTAGCATCATGTAAGACACACGGCGGCGACGCTATCAATGAAACGTATCAATAACGGAAAAACTCCTTTATCTATTGTCTGATAAATGATGCATCATTTAAACATTTATACAAGCAATATATCGATACCATGATCAAATCAATGATGTTTCCATCAGGGGTCTGGATCAGCATATTTTACAGTGGGAGGGATTCTGACCTTTAGACTCTGTTGTTTTCTTTGAGGTTCAGGTTTGAGGACATTCAGGGTTGCTGACTCTAGGAATTTAAAAGCATGTCAAAATTCACAAGCAAGGCACTTCGATGAGTGTAAAGTAGAATATGAAAACAGAAGCAATTCTAGAAATTCATTAATTTAGTTTGGAATTAAATGTGAGACCATTTAATGCAGAATTAGTGTTGTATTTTTCAAGGGTTATACAATGATGGCACCTGTTCATTTTTTTTGTTTCTTTTTTCTGCCCCAAACAAAAAGGTTTTGAATGTTTTAAAAAAACAAAAAAAAAAACAAGTGGAATCTTCTAATAGCTTATCTTATAGTATTCTTCTAGTTCTATTAATACAACTACACAACAACACAAAGGCTATAGAGTAGTAATATAAAACAATATCTGTTAATACAGTTCTATAATATACTATTTTGTGTGCCTTATTCATTTTGTATCACTTTGATTTTACTCATTTAATGTCGCATTAAATATATAATTTCAACATACAGCGAGTGTCACTGTGACACAATGAATTGAAGCAATACAAATTAATATGATTTATATATAACTCGTCATTATGGCATGACTTGATAAGACTCGTCAAGTCCATGTGTAGAGTCACTGAGTCTAGAGTCCATGCAAGTTTGAGTCTTTTTTTTGTATTTCATCAAGTCGAGTCAAAAAGTCATAAAATCGGGACTCGAGTCGGAGTCCCATCTCTGTTCATGTGTAATCTGTATTATTTAGTTTTCTAAAATAAATGGTTAAAAACAAAGATATTCAGCTTGTTGTGTGCCGATATCTGATTTGGCAGCGGAAACAACCTAAAACATTGCCCAGGGCACCGAATAACTTAGGTCTGGCTCTGACTGAAATGTTATGACACAATCACACCCACATCTGGGTTTATCCAAATGTCCCAACCTTAGCGGCTGCACTGCAATAACAGACAGCCTCCTCTTCACTGACTCACTGATTTTAAAAAACAAATAAATAAAAAAAAAAAAAACATTCTGGCTCTGAATCACTAAACCTTCTCTAACCCGCCACAAATCGATCGTGCCATTCTCTCCGTCATTCATTCCAGCGCACTTCTCCTCACTTTCATTTCAAATCCACATTTCTCCGTCATCCTTTCATTTACCAGACACAGAAATCCTATCACAACACAATTGCCTGTATCACAAAGATAATTTGCTGGTATTCAGTGACCAAATAGCAAACCTTGATGTTATTGTTAGAACTTGTTTTTTTGTTTTTTCTCACAGCTTTTAGGGAAACTGTAATGTCATAAATGATTTGTTTTCGACCAGCTTATACCATTCAAATGTCTTTGAAAATTCAAGGGTTGTCTTTAATGTTTTATTTTTACATTTGCTACTTTATGGTGAAGCTGTGCTAATGCATTCTATAGTTTCCTGTTTTATTGCCTAATCGCCTTGATCGACTAAATTGTCAATAATAACTTGGTGTTTTTTTTTAGTTATTGCTCTCGCATGAGTAAACCCTATGAATTCAAGGATCACGCATGAAAGTTCTGGTGTATCAAAAGTTTCCGAAATGAACACCTAAAATGAACCCTTTATTCCTGTTTTGGTACTATTTAGACCTACTCTACACACCAAAATATAATGAGACGTGGTGACTGAGGTAGACCTATTCATTTCAATAGTCAAAAAATCGTATCGTTATCGCGAGCCCAATATCACCTATTCTATCGTATCATGAACTCATTGTGGGGGGGGGGAAATCAATCAGACAAGAAACAGGGACATGAAGACAGACAGGGAGACGAGGCTGTGATCACAATCGCATAGATGGAGATGATAGCAGACTTCAGGAAGAACCAAAAATCTCCCAAATGTTGGCATGAAATCTGTTTCCGCGAGTTTTATGTGTCAAATGAGCACATGTTAATATTCTACTTGGTCACTTTTAGAAGTTTCAAAGGTGGTGAATCAACTTGTGCTTCCGATTTTTGTCAATGTAGGTTCAAAATGCATCTTGGAAAATAAACTTCAGTGGGAACGGTCTTCATCCTAATCATACTATAAATTAGACAGTATATACTGTACTAATAGTGTATAGTATGGCTTCATCACAGCCACAGTGATCACACTCCCACACACCTATGTATGCTTACACCTGTGGTCAGACGCTTGAGAAAGCCACCATGGACACAACACCGTTACAGACTCGGCTCAGGAGTAAGAGGTGAAAGCCCCATCAATACCTGGAGGGAAGCTGTTACAGACACTTTCGTCTTTTCTTCTTCTCCTTTGTGTAATAATGTTTACCTGTTTACCTCAATTTCTTCCGGTTTATTTTTTCTTGAGCATCATGCAACCCCAAAGAACCCCTCCAGGGTAGGTGCGCCCCACACTTTAAAAACCCCTGTTTTAGAGTTTTGTTTTTTTTCTTCTTCCGAATTAAGACAAAAGCCTGATAGCGATCAGTAAAACTTAGACTAAAACCAACTTTGTCCATCAGTCCTATAATAAGAAATATTCTCCAACAGTAATAATAGACAAATACAAGCAACAAACATGACACTTTTATTCAAGTGCTAAAAGAGACAAATATTAATTAATTTATTTATTTTTTTATAATGATTTCATTGACTTATATGGCACATACTGTAAATCGGTCTAATTAGAAGCTGAGTCTTTTTCGGTGCAGCTTATATTGACGTGTCTAATTCAGTTGTCAATTGATTCTAATGAATGCTGAATGGATGAGTGAGCTGGGCATGCAGTAAAAAAAAAGATCTATATAGCTCCCAGTGCAATACAATTTCCACCCACTGCTGGGCAAAGAGCATGAACATCTATACACAACTTCCCTCCACTCAGCAACAGTGATTAATAGTACAACTGCTCAAGCATAAGTTTGGGTTCAATCATGATTGTAATTGCATAATTGATAATTAATTACAATAATTCATTATAATAACAATAATAATAATAATTTCAATTGTGATTTAAAAGTCTATTGCTGTTGTAGTGGTAATTAATTTGTAATTAAGTTCAGATAATTGACTTTGTAATTGTATTTGACGTGGAATTTCTATAAAAACTGTCATTTACAATTGAATTAAATGCAAACCTGTTGAACCATGTTACAGTTCTATGGCTTACACATACATAACAATTATTAAAATATGTTTAATATCAATTTTTCCCACTACCTGTCATGGAATTTTTCATGGAAGCCTTACGAGGAAAACAAGAGACGAGAAACAAATTGGATGGTGGATGTTATTTTTAGTGTATTTTACAACTAATTTAAGACATGGGTCAACAGCATCCTGTTATCATAACAATGTAATTGCACTTGTGTAATTGAGAATTGCAATTGTAACTGACTTTCAGGGGAAAAATAATAATTGCAATTTTTGTTGTAATTGAGGAAAAAATGCCGGTCTCCGTTATAGTAATTGAGTTGTACTTGAACATGGATTATTGGAATACGTAATTGTAATTGAAAAATGTAATTGACCCCAACAATGGTGCTAACATAGCGTAATAATGTGGAAAAAAGCTGTTATTTTCTGTCAGATTATCACCAAATACCATAGTGGATAAAAATTATGGAAAGACACCAAAGAGAGAGGTTGAAGAAAAGATAAAAAATAAAGATAAAAAAGAGAGCGAGCCTGTGAGTATTTATAGATGTGATGTAGTCACAAACAGCTCCTTGTTGATGTCTCTCATGACTCAGTGGAGATGGAACATCAGGAGAGGAGCGTTTATAGTGCGTGAGAAGCCTTTCACTCATTTGTGTGTTCACTCGCACGCCTTTCAGGGTCTCGCAATGTCGGTGCGTTTGTGCGCGCGTGCGTGCGTGCCATTCTGCGTGAGCCACGATATGCGCGCTTGGGTCGCCTAAAGAGCTTGGAGCGCACAGCGCACTGCACGGAGACAGACGCCGGGAAACAACGGCACGCTCCCGGGGCTCCCCCTCTTTCTTCTCTTTCATCCATTCCATAGAAGATCAATTATAACTTCTTGATGCCACTCGACCTGTAGAAAGCCACTGTGGACACCTGGAAAGACACTATTTTATCACAGCAATCTGCTTACTGATCAGCTGTTTGACACATTCCGGCGCACAAGGACATAATGAAGGCGAAAAACCGCGACCAAAGCTTGTCGGACTCCAGAGAGCTGGACGGATCCTACGACCAGCTGACGGGTGAGTGACACAGCGTCTGTATATTTTTATTAAAAAAAAAGCGTTAAAACAAAAAGCTGATCATTTTAAATAAACCGAGTCCACCTAACTTCAGGTGGATAAAAGGTTTCAACCTGTCTGCCATTCAGTTAACTTTTAATTCAATATACATATAACCCTTTATTAAATATATAGTGTACTTCTTTTCATTATAACTCATTCATTGGCTTGACAAGTTGAAGCATATTCATTGTGAAAGCAAACCAAATGTGCATTAACAGTGTTGCATGTCTTTGTGGATGGGGAATGATGGTGATCGATGGTTTGCTTTGTGTCAGAATTGAGATGTATTGAGATGACACTGTGATGTTGCTGGCCTGGCTTAACCATGGGAGACCACCTTGTTGTTGCTGTTCTCACCCCTATGGAAGAGTGTGGCAGAAAAGATAACGCCTTTCAGAGGGATCTGTTGTGTTTGATGGTTATAATCTACTCAGATGTATCATTTTTAATTACATCACATATGTGACTTCAGTGGCATGTTTTTATGTAATAAGTAGTGTTTGGGTCAGCTTTCAAAATAGTTTTAACCCTGTTAACCTGAGATATAGTGGTTGCTGATTACAGCTAATGTACGGGCTAATATATATATATATATGTAGAAAAACACTGTTTTCAAAGCTACATACATTCGTAGGTATATGATAAGGAATAGGGATGTCCCGATAGAACTTTTTCACTTCCGATACGATATCGATATTGTATCCTTGCATATTGGTCGATACCGATATCATACTGATACGATAACAGCACAAATAATGCATACTTTTATTACTTATTTTGTTGTGTGGAATGTTAGAAAAGGCTTGATTATTAAAAAAAAAAAACTAAAAAATCCATTTATTATAAACCAATGGGTGACATATAATAAACCTTTTAGAATAATAATATTCTATGATTGAATAAAATAAATAAAAAACAAAACAAAATGGAAGATTTAAAAAAAACAAATATGTATTATATCGAAGATTTTGGATGCGGTTCGATAAAATTCCATATTCGTTTTCTGGTTGACATCGGACCGATATCCAATATCAATATTGGATCAGGACACCCCTAACAAGGAATGAGCGTATACATTCTGAGCTTTCAATTAGATTTTTTTTAAAGCTGGATTTTTCTACTGTTAGTCACTGCAGCCTTCAGTTGTCAATTATGGCGCACAGCATTTCCTGTTAATGCGAGAAAACTTTGACAGCCGTTTAAAAAAAAAAAAAAAAAAAAAAGCTTTGTTCTTATGCTTGGACAAACCTTAGATATACTAAGACTTGTATCTGTCCATGCAAATGAGATTTTTGCCTTAGATTGGACTGGAAATACTGAATGCCATTTGCAGGTTTGAATCGAAAAAAAAAAATGACAGCTCTGCTTTGTTGCAGTTTAAATGCATTATTAACACGAGGAAAAACCCAAGGTGTTCTGATATTAGCGCCTGTAACAGGCATGCAGTGTGAGTTTAGTCTTTCTGTGAACATTTTGTGCCCATCAAAGCTCGTGTGGGTATGTATGTGTGGGTGAGCTAAGAAGTAGAAAGCATCAATTTTGGTCTTGTTACAGATATGAAAAAAAAAAATCACTTTTCTTAAAGATGTCCTTTAGCTGCTCTGTTTCACAGTTCTTCTGTTCAGTGTAGATTTTGACAGCAAAATCTACACATTACAGGGTAAGTATGGTCTTATTTTAGTCTTAAATTTGATTATATATGCTGTATATGCAGGACCAACTCTGCCATAATCAATAAATAAATACTGACAAATGTATTCCATGAATAAATAAACAAGTAAATAAATCACTTAATACCTAAATATATGCCATAAATGATATTTATTTATTGTATTTTATTTGTTTATGTATGCACACACTTCAGCACACACTATGAAATGTTATGCAAATAAGGGGGCTGTCCACACTGGCTGAACTTTTCACTTATTGGTTGATTGGTGATCACCAATGGCAGGAACCAACCCAGGCGATCCCACTTCTGAGACAGCTGAGACAGATGGCCTCACAAAAAGAGCTGGAGACTATTATTCATGCTTTTGTCGTCGCGGTTGGACTACTGTAACAGCCTGTTCATCTGCCTCAATAAGAAGGAGCTGACCCACCTACAGTATGTGCAAAACTCAGCAGCGAGGCTCCTGACTCAGTAGAGTAGAGCTGCTCGATTATAGAAAAAATTACAATCACAATTATTTGAGTCATAATTGAAATCACGACTGTTTGTCAACCAAAAACGTATTCATTTTTTTGTACGAAAAAACATAAATAAAATCCTTCAAACACTAAAATCAAGAATGTTCACTTTTGCACAAAACAAAACACTTCTTGCACGTGATGTCTTTGCTCTAGATCTTCATCATCAAACCCAAAGTGTTCCCATAGAAGAGAATTTGACTTTCCACTTGTTTACCAAGTGTTTTTGCTGCGTTTCTCCTGCCATGTTTCAAGACCACTAGCAACAACTTTCCTCGTGTTGGCCTGCAGGCTAGCTTTGGCTTTTAGAGGGGCGGGGCGGAGGGGAGGAGCTTGCATGTGCGTGGATTAAACAACTTAAAGTTAGTATTAATAACGTGTGTGCCAAGCTTTATTATTTGTAGATGTCCGAAATAGTGGGTTTGTTTTATTAGCAAATAAAACATTATTATTATTATTATTAATCATTTTTTTTAATAATTGTTTTTCTTGATTATTTTTGTAATCGTTGGGTATAATAATCAAAATCGTAACCATATTTTAATTATTTGACAGCGTTACAGTAGAGACCATATTACTCCTGTTCTGTCTCTCCATTGGTTCTGTTGCCTTCAGAGTGAACTTTAAATTTCTGGTCCTAACTTTCAGGGCGCTTCATGGACAGTTTCCAGATTATATCACTGATCTGATCCAGTCCTACGCTACAGTTTGGAGTCTGAGGTCTTCAGTTCAAAACCTGCTACTGGTTCCTCAAACCAGTCACAAAACCCCAGGAGACAGGTCTTTCAAGGCCGTTGCGCCTCGTCTCTGGAATGAACTTCCTCTGTCCTTGAGCTCCCTTGACTTTGTGGAGACTTTTAAAAAGCTGCTTAAGACTTCCTTATTGAAACAGGCTTTCCAGAGCCAGAGCTGCTTTTATGATTACGTATCTTATTGTTTGTATTTTATCTGTGCTCATTGCACTTTGTGACCTCTGTCTGCGAAAAGCTCTATATAAATAAAGTTTACTTACTTCAAGTCAGGAGACTGTTTCGGAGCTGATGTGCTTAGATCACACGTGTCAACCTCAAGGTCCGGGGGCCAAATTCGGCCCTTTAGAGCGTCCAATTCAGTCCACACAAGAAAGTAAATAAGTCAGAGAAACATCTAACTCAGTTGGAGATATCTCAGCTAGATATCTCTAAAATAATACACAAATCTAATGAAGCTCCACACTATTAGCAGGGCTAACATTTTCTTCATGCTTATATCACATGATGGCAGTTCTTTTTAACCTAAAATTGCTAAAATAACTCTCAATTGTTCCAAAATCCTGCAATTTTCTTACTCCACAAAATGTCCTCAAATTGCATAAAAATTGGCCACAAAATCTAAAAAATATAAAGTGAAGATCCTGCAGGGACTGATATGTGTCACTTATTCCTTTGATATTATCAGCGCCGGACATATTTTATCATTTATTTATAAGTGGAAGTGCAAACCTTTTATTTTGAAGCCTGAGGCCATTTCATATGACTGATAAATGATAAAAGGTTTTTCTGATACCTCACTCTGAGACCTGAGGATGTCCTAAAATGTATCTGTGGCTGCGTGATCTATTACACATTGTACACATTAACATATCCACCTTTATTACTTATATAAATATATATTTTCTATGTTTCTACCCATTTTGTGACCATCTCTTTTACGTGACCTCTTGCATTTTTTTTTTGCTTTTCTAGCGAGGATGAATAAGTGGAGCAAGACACAGTGCTACCAAAACAATCACTGTGCCAAAGCAATTTACTTCTAGGAACGTTATTAATTGCTTTTTCAAAGTCTAGATTTCTGTGGTTTTCTTCAATTTCAACTCTAAAACATTCATATGCTTGATAGTTGATAATGGTTCTAAAGACAAACTGTCATTATGATACTGTCACTGAATCTGTGCTCAAATAACATAAGATTATTTCTTTCTCTTTTGACAAGTAACAAGTTTTCTGTGTTTTTTTTCCCCCCCGATCAAGTGTAATTATAGTGTTGCACTCCTGATTTTTGTGTGTGGGCTTAAGGGCTACAGGTGAGTCATTTTGACTTTCCTGCCACTTGCAGACTGCAGAGCAAACAAGACACAAATGTGTGTGTGATGCATAGCCCACCCAAGTTCTTGCCTAAATGCAATGAGGGCAGTCACAATTTAAGTGAAATATAAACTCTTAGGAAGAAAAAAAAAAAGCTTTCTCTCTGCGTGCCTGTGTGCGTGGGTATGTGTGTTCATCTTTCTGTGTATGTGTGTGTGTGTGTGCAGCTGGGGTTGCCCGGCATTCCTGTTGTGTTTAAGATCATCGGCAAAGAGATGAGAGGTAATTATAGAACGTGCTGTGGTAATCTCCTCTTTCACCCCACAAGCTACTCTCAGGAGGAATCACATCACCTACACATGCCACACATGCACACACCAGACAACACACATACACAAGCTCCAACAATGCTGTAAATGAACCAAGATATCATTGTTTTTATACTAATAAGCTGCACTATTAATGGTTGGCAGACAGGCCACTCATTTATATGAATTGTTGGATTCTGATAGGATCAACTAATGGATATGTTATTTTGGTTCTCTACCTTGGCTTGTTTTTGATGTACCTTGCCACTCCAGCTTCGTATTCAAGTGTTTTGTATTCCTGTCACGCTTAGATAATCCATCAAGCTGACGATGTCAGGGTACTTTGTTTTCTAATTATACCAGTGATCAACATCCTTGCAACAGATTTATCATATTGCTGTTCTGTTTAACAGATAAAGGATTGCACATTACCGTTATATTTTTTTAATTCAAGTCCTTTCATCTATTTAGCTTAAATACTCAATTATCCTGGTGGACTTAGATCACAATGGCTTATGGACAAGTTATCTAGTCCATCACAAGGCTTTTTAAACTTTTATTTACCAGAAATATTGTACATGGTTTCGGACTGTGGGGGGAGAAAATGCAGTTCCTTGAGAAAAGTTGTTCATGCTCAGGAAAAGCGTCAGCATTCTTAATTCTATGAGTGCTTCAGCAACAGTTTTGTATGTAATATTTTAAGCAATTCTATTTTCCCAAACTGTTTTCCAGAGTTTTAGCCCTTTGAAAAGTGACTTTCTGAGCAGTTCTAAAAATGAGCTGTTTTGGGGCCTACTTATGCATATTCACGAGTAGGCGTGTCTGTAGACGCTGACTCCACAAAACAGCTGATCACTAGCAATTTTGCTATCCACACACTCTTGTTATTGTTCTCAGCCAAAAAAAACTGCACATTACAGTAAAACACATGGCTATTTTAGCGGTTATTGTGAGTGTGAGTCAGACAAACACTGTTTCAGGTTGTGTGTGCGCTGTGCGGCAGCAACAGCGGAGTCAATCAGCTGTTTTAGTCGCTTCAATAGTCTGCTCGATTGCTTTCTTGTGATCCTCTCCACTACTTATTACAGGAAAAGTCCATTCAAGGTGATAGTCCACTGTTTTGTCCAACCGCTGCGTTTCATTGGGTCACAAACACGTCAGATCATTTCAAAGGTGAAACGAGGCCGTATAACGGATACTAAAAATGGAACTGATTGAAAATGCTCCCTGGGCACTTCACTGTGGCTGCCCACTGCCTCCTCAGGGAGGGGTTAAATGCAGAGAACACATTTTGTGTATGTAGCTTTACATATATGACAAATTGTCATGTATATTCTATATTAAACCACAGTGTTTTGTTTTAGCTGTGAGCTAGTTTGAGAGGGAGGAGCTCACATTCTTATATAGGGTAGGAGGAGCCACAATTGTCAGGAGGTTTCTGCCATGTGACGTCACCTAGCGAGAAAAATCTAACTCGCCCGTTTGGAGCTGACTTTTTACTAAATGTGGAATAAAAAGGGAGGGAGGAAACAGTACTTTTTAAACTTTGACCCTCAGAATGAGGCTAAAGGGATGTACAGTATATCACTGTAGCAAAACCATTATAAAATGAATTTTTCACAATACTGCCCCTTTAATCTTTAAAAGCTGATAATAATAATGCAATTAATAAAGTACAATAAAATCTAATTGGACAAATTTAATAAGTTATTAATTCCTGATTTACAAATTGAAAATAACATACAAAATGACACCAGCCCTTTTTAGGAATGAACATGTATTCAGACCAAAATAGTAGCTGGGACAGAAGCATGTTAGTTAATTTCATGAAAGTGCAAACACTAATATTGTTCTCTACTTTTAAAACTTGACCCTAACCACATAATCTAATGAATGGCTCATTATCATGCTTCTGCAGAGTTTGACGACAACACATTGGTTTCAACCAGGTGTGTTTGGAGCAGGGAGACATCTAAAAGTCTCAGGAATCAAGCCCTCAAGGACTAGGGTTCTCCACCCCTGGCGTAAGGTCTCTTTGATCATAATTTTGCCAGAATTTGTTTAATACTTTTGATTTAATCCTACCAACAGACATGAAGATAAATAAATAAAAGCCGGTGAAAATATTTCCTTCTTGGTGGAGAAAACAATGAGATTCAAAGGTAAACGGCTCAGCTCATTTATTATATGGGAGATATTATGCTTCTCCCTCTTTTCAGGGGGAGTTTAGCTCAGTGTCACATTCCTGGTATGGCAGTGTTTTTGCACAGCATTAAAACTAATGGCCATCAGTGCTAATTAAAGTCCTAGATTGCAAGTGTCATATGATCTGATGAATTTCTGACACACACTGCACAGCTGGGGTCCTGTCTTGGTTTCTTGAGCTTTGATTTTTTTTCCTCAAAAGAATCAGAAATAGGAATGTGATATCACTCCATGAATGCACGCTTGGAGAAATTCACTTAGGCAAATCTGTCATACTGGTTACATTGCTGTGGAAAGAGGCTGGTGGATTTCTCTGTGGATATAGATGTGAATTTGTTCACCAAAAGAGGGAAGAGTACAAGAAGAGGAATTAGGTTTTTGTTTTCCAGGGAAAACTCAACAATGCTCTGTTGGTGTCACATGTTGGTGTCACATGCCTCCTTATTAAAGCTGTTCTTGCCAATCACATCCTACCAATGTCCTCTAATAATATCCCCACATGAAACTTAATTTCTTTCTCATATTCAAATGTGTGTGTCTTACGATGAATTGGATCTGACATCTGTCTGAAGGTACCCGACCGTCCAACTATCTGTCCTCTCACACATCAGGTGACATAACAATGTCAAATATATTATCGCATTCCATGCATTATCTTCTGAGTTTTATTTTCAGTTGCTTTCTCACATCCCAGTGTCTGTGTCACTTAGCTTTCCAATTAAGCATTCCAAAGTCTCTCCTCGACCCTCATCCGGCTGCATTCCTCTTCAACTCTGTCAGGCCACAGTGGGAGCCAAGCCTAATAGGGCTGGAAGCCAGAATCAATCCTAACGGGTTTTAATCTTTGACCGATCTACGGAGGACTGGGTGATCGTTAATTAAAATAAGGGCTGCTTACTTTTCCCTTTGGTGCTCCAACATATTCTCCTCTCCTTCGCGCCCTTCTCTGTAAACACATTCATTTAGAAAAGCCTGAGGGGGAAGAAGTGAGAGGATAAAGTACAAAGCAACAGGGGAACGGCGGCAGATTTTGGCTGGGAAAAGTCGATGTGTGGTTCAGATTGTGAATGAGGGTTTAATGGAGCAACGTGGAACAAAAAAACAGCTTGATGGTTTCGATTTTGCATCAAAAAACATTAAAGATGTCATTTTTTGTTTTTTTCTGACTCATAACAGCGGTCTAACCGTACCTTGTCAGAGACGCCTATTGCAATGTAAGTGATGGATTGACTGACAGACGGCGTCTTTAAAAGTGACAAAGCCACGTGTCACTCATTCTGGCGTCCTGTCACTCACAACATCTGATCTACACTAGAGATGATTTCCTCATGCAGATCATAGATATTTCTGTGATGGATGATGAGGCGTTACTCAAAGGGGTGAGACCAGAATTAAAAATCCATCATGTATTATATTTACCTTATGTAAAGAAATGGAGTCATTTGTCCTGCCAAAGGTTATCACCTTGTCTGACACAGATTAAAAGATAAGGGATCAATGTGTGGTTTGCAGTTTGTGTGAAAAAGAAAGAGTTTACGTAGAGGATGTCTGAAGGGTGCACATGAGAGGTTTAGGAGAGATTGTCTGAAGGAACTCGTCGATCTATTGCTGTCACACACTTTTAAAACACTGCAACATTGGCTCAAACTATGTGTTGTAATGGTTTAAATAGGTTATACTGCATGTTTTAAAGTGATCATTAGCTTATGGTTGAGTTGTGAGTTATTGTTAACAACAGCAGACAGAAATCTACAAATGGTGCACTCGATGTATTTGCATTTGCTATCTTTATGGATGTCTGACACTGTTAATTAATAATCTATTGAATTGTCTGAGTCACGAGTTAACAATTTCACTAGTTGAACCAAACACTGCGGGGAGAATTATTTGCGATACTTGAGTGAAACTACAGCAACACGCACTGTTTTGTAAAAGATAAAGCGCAACCTTTTGAGGCGGAGTCAGACGGAGTTTGTCAGGAGTCAGTTTTAGACTAGCTGTGTGCATATAAACGTACTGAGGGGCAGATTCACTAAAGGTTTAGGGGTATTAAAACGTGTGCAAATGTCACTCCGCGTGCTAATAAGGGGTACAAACCCCAGGGAATCAGGACTGCGCGTCACAATGCTCCCTCATTCCATTTAGCGCATTTCCCTCTGATGAATATGTAAAATAAGCAGATTTCATAAGGGGTGCAAAAAAATGGGAGGAGGAAATTCAAATAAATTAATGCAGTAGGTGCAATGTAATTCATCAAATCTGGAACTGTTTGCAGTGATTGTTTAAGCACTGGAAAATAGTACGACTGACAAGGAGGTGCAAACACACACGCAGAGATCAGCTGCAGTAAATATTGAGACAAAACACAGCAAAGATGGGAGAAAAAAGGCTCCAGTTAATTTTTCTAGTAAGTGTGTGTGAGAGAGAAAAAAAGCTGGACATGCACCCGCGGCGGCATGTGTAGAGACCAGTGGCTGCGGTATAGAGGATGCCGTGCGCAGAGATCTATTTCAATTTCCAACATTTCCTAAACCGGGTTTCCATACAAAACTGACAACTTGTTTCTTTTAGTCATTATTTTCAAAACATGCTGGTATCAAATGCTTTTTCAAAAATCATCATCAGATTCACTAATAACCAAGAGACATTCTGTAAAATGGGATTAACTTTAAGGGCCCTGTTAAGCTAATACAGGAACTGTTGATTGACCCCATCTTTGATAGAACCTTGCGTTACTGGGTTACAATGATTAGTCGATACCTGACCAAAGCAAATGCTCAGAAAGCCCACCAACTTAGTTACACACAGATTTAAGCACAAAGGACAGAGAAGCAGGAATTTACTGCAACTGGTCAAGCAATCAATCTGCTCAAAATGAACTTTTGATAATTTCTAGTCAACACGCGCACATAGTACACACAGTGCTCAGTCTTTGGCTCTAACTCAAGAGGTTACCCAAGAGCCGAGACTTTATTCACATCTTTAAAAGCCCACTGAAGTCCTTGGCAACCCTTTACCGCCCCTATTTTGGTCTCAAAATGACTGCCATCATTATTGCTCTCCTGTCAGCCAGAGGGTAGATTGCCACAGAGGGACACATCCTGAGAGTTTTAGTCTTTATTCTTCTCTAGAGAGATGCTGCCGTCAGACAAATTCTTCACCAGGTTGTATGCACATAGTGCAAAAAAAAGACATCTTATAGGAACAGATCCAATGGTTTTATGATAGGTACGATGGAGTTCAAGGTTACCCGAGAGACTCACCCTACTCTTGAACTGTCCTGTACTTAACAGCAAGACCCAAGCATACACATGGCAATTTGAAATAGTTGGACTTTTTGGCTGTTGTGTGAATAAAATGTCACTTACTGTTATGATCTCTATTGCATACATGAGATGTCTTCTAGTTGGCTCATTGCTTGAAAATCCCATTCCGCCCCCTGGCTCTGGTAAACAGATTACTTACAGAGCAAGTTGACGTTCTTTAAGAGGCTAATCGCTTCCCCCCAGATACCACGGCCTGGCTCAAAATTGTAAGTTAATAGAGCCAACTAATAAGCACACAGAGTTGCAGAGCTTGCACTCGAGCAGGTTTGATAAATTGGTGAAGTGACTATCATGACATGAGTGGGATCATTACCAATAAGCTTATTCTTCTGCTTCACCAAAGGCAGTACTGAACCTAATGTTGTGTACAGAAGGAGTTGCGGAGATCTATAGTGAACATTGGGAATAAACACATTTAAAGAGAGGCAATATTTTCTACATAAACACACTTCTTTTGACCCGCAGACTTTTGATTTAGCCACTGATTAACTGTGGGATGTTTTTCTTTCATTGGGCTTGAATAGAAAATAATCTTTAAGCTAACAAAAAATGCAAAATCAACAAGAACATTAAAAAAGCCAGGAAACACAAGACAAACTGAACGTGATCTGTTCATTTGTTTTAATAAAAATGGGAAGATTCAACTGTCAGAGAAACTATTTTTTTTTTCTTTTTTCATGCCGGAGATATCTTTGGATAGAGCAGTGACAAATATCACAATTTATACCACTGTGAAAAGTAATAGCTAAGCAAAGTGCCTAGTTTCCTATTATTATTCTTGATTAGGTGACATGAATCTTTTCACTGCATTTATAAGATGGACATAACTGAGTTTCAATTGACATATCAACAAATTATGTACAGTATACCCATGAAAAGAAATCATTTTATGCAAGTGAAAATTATTTGCTTTTCATATCCTAAGTTTTTGTGACAATTAAATATAATATACCTGGTTCACTGTATATTTAACAAACTTTCTTTAATTTTGTATGACCTGTGTCCAATGAAGCCATTTGCCTTATCACAAAAAGCATCCTTGCTCATTCTGTATCAAAGCTTTCTACCAACACACTAAAACATCTCCTCTACTCATTTATTATGATGATGGATCAACCCCAAGCACAAATACTTATTCCACTTTTAATGCATAATAATATTATGAATAAAATCTAAAATAAACGTACTGAGAAACTAGCTGCTACTAGCTCTTGACGTTTTTTTTCACAACCACTTGTTAGTGGCCTTTAATGAGGATGAATTAATACACAAGTGAGGCCAAAGTTTTGCTGCACACGCAAAGTCATTATGAGCTGGAAGGGTTATTAATGAGGCATGCATTGCATTCATGTGCTGAAATATGGGCCTGTTGTTTTCTCTTTGTGTTTTAATGGCTGAGCGAGAAAATACTGCTGGGTTTTGGCATCAAAGTAGGGAAAACTAGTCCCTTGATGAGAAAGATAAGCAAACTTTAATATTGGGCTCAGTTACTTAAATTTACTGCACGTGCGTGTGCAAGATGTTAATGATCGTCCATACATTCTTTGTCATTTTTTTCCTGCAATATTATTGACTCATTTATACCTAGCAGAATACTGAACATTTAGGAATTAATTTACTGTTTAATACCTACAAAATGAAGTCTCCATCCATGTCCGTATAGTTCTGAATGTTCAGCAATAATGAGCCTCAGATGGAGTCACCTACACTGGGAGCCGTGATGGTGATGCTGTTTCATTGGCCCTCAGTCTTAATAAATGGCTTCTGTCACATTGCACTGGAGGCTTTGTGTCGGCACCCTGTCACTGCGATCTGCTATGCAGATGACACAAAACTATATCCAGGGTGTGATTTGTGAAAAAACATAGGAGGGGATGTTTTTTGAAAAACATTTTCATTCAGAAAAAATATCACTCAATAGCCGGCCAACAGTATAGGCTTTATGAAACCTTACACTTAGGCTACATAACGTAGGCAGTAGGCCTATTTTGAACAAGAATTCAACCACTGCATTTGCAGGAATATTTTCTCATGGTAAATGTGCCAATTAAAATTAATAAATACAATTTTAATTCTTTTCTGATATCAGTTGAACAGAAAATATAAAACACCGCAGAGTGTTGTAAGTATTTTTTTTGTTTTCTTTTATTTGTTATTTTTTGGGGGGTTTAAGTACGAGTCTGACCATCAGACTATAAAAACTGTTTGCTCTGATGATGCACTTCAGCCTTTTCTATAGGTGTCCCGATCGGATATTGATATCGGATATTGGTCCAATATCAGCCAGTAAACGAATATCGGACTGCATCTAAAATCACCGATATAAGCGCTCCAATAAAATTTTCGGCTTCAACGCTTCTATCCATGGGTGACTTCACACTCCAACAAAGTAACCTACTGTTGCTGACTATTGTTCTCTGTTTGAGAAACATCACTTGATATCGAGCCTTTTCAAACATTCCACTCTACAAAATAAGTAATAAAAGTATGTATGATTCGTGCTGATATCGGTATCGGCCGATAAGCAAGGCTGCAATATAGGTATCATATCGGAAGTGAAAAAGTTGTATTGGAACATCCCTACTTTTTCCTGCTTTCCGGTTAGCAGATCAATGGCAGCGTGGTGTGGCTGAGATAAAAAGTATCTAACTAAATTTAGATAAAAAGTAGATTGTTCAGTTTGGACACGATCATTCTGTTTCTACTTTCTTTAAGAATGTGGTTCATGGCACTGAAACCTCTGTCACACTCGGCTGTGGACACTCGGCTGTGGACACAGTGGTGAGAACTTGCAGAGCTTTTTTCCTGTGACACCTCAACTCATGGAACTCCTTCAGCAGTCTGGGCCTGTTTGTGGCCTCAGCAGCAGAGTTTTGTGTATGGTGGTAGGTTTTATATCTTCATCTTCATCAAATGGCTAGGGTGATGCATTTAGAGCGGCAGCGGCAGTTGTCGTCGAGCCTGTGCTCAATGTTGTTGTCAGCCAGGGAGACAAACAAATCACCTTCGTAACGCCTCTGCTTTGCAACCAAGGAAAGAAATAATTCAGCAGCGGTAGGATGCGTAAACCAGAGGCAAAATCGCACTCTGACTGAACCCAGATGACTATGGTCGGTCCCCATAGAAGTGTTGTGTGACTGCTTAGAAAAGGTTGTAAACTCCTGAATGAGTGAGAACTTTTAACTAAATCATGACAAGATGGAGGTGATTATCTTTGGTCACAGAGAAAAGAGGACTGCTGTCAGAGAGTTCCTTGCCTCTCCATCTCTAAAAGCTAAAAATCTGAAACCTTAGTGTTCCGATTGATTCAGATCTGACATTCAATAGTCAGATCAAATCAATCACAAAAGCAGCCTTCTACCACCTAAAGAACATCTCCAGAGTGAAAGGCAAAGAAGTGCTTAAGTCAGCAATTTTAAATCCAAATTAAAATGTTGCACATTGAATTATTGGTTTTATGGTAATTGCATAGTACAGTATTTGATTGTATGTATAGTAATGTTTGGTTTTATTATTTTTTGGTGTTTATTTTTTAATAGTGGTTCGGTCCCATTCCGCCTCCTCCACTATGTGATAAACCCTCTAATCACAGGGGAACAGAGAGAATGAAATTGATTCTTTGAAAAGACTGATTTACTGACAATTAATGAAAGAATCCATTAATCCGCAGCCTGCAGTAGTTCCTTCTTACACGTCTCCGTTGTGCTACAAGAGTTTTCCCATGAAACCTTGTGTTCCATCCTGCTTGCTTTCTTTCAGCTTCCCTTTCTTTCACTTTGCTTTGCCCTGCTCTTGCTGTTTTTTGGCTCTCTGCTTGTCTGTCATGAGGGCGAGCTCGAGTAGTTCAGCGTTGTTCTTGATCAGCGCTACATTTGCTGTTGCATAGTTTCCTCGTCCTTGATCATATTGTTGTGGAAATCTTTGTCAGGAAGTCACAGTTCTTATTTGTCAGGGCACTAAGTGGTTATTCTGCTTTCTGGTGTTCTTCGGTGAGCAGACTCATCTTTTGTTCATACAGTATTGTTCTAAAGGTTGATCATTTCATCAAGTGTTTCATCCTATTTCATCTTTGAAACGTATATAACAATGCAATGTTGTGTGATTTTCTTGCAATATATCAAATTACAGAAAGGAAATCTTTTTTGCGTGATTATATGTTTAATCCTCTAACAAACCATATTTTCAGACTTACCAATTGGCTCTTTAAATAAAACAGAACTTTTTTTTTTTCAGCTATTGCTACCAAACACATCTCTGTCTAATGAAATGATGGTGGTGTAACATTCCTTTAGGGGAGGGAAACCCCTTTTCTGGAAATATTTATTTCTCCAAAAATGATAGTCATGCAGTAGAGGGCTAGGCATTAAACTATGTCCAACTGGTAATTGATAAACCAAAGAATTTAAACCACACCATTTCTTTTTGATATGCTCAATTTAAACTCTGATTATCCAGAGCGCATCTTGCCATGAGGGAATCATTAGTTTGACTAGAATGAAATGAGAGATTTTTCTTCTGCTCACCTCTTGTCTTCAGTTCATCTGTCCTTCACTGGGTTTTCTTTTGTTTGCACCATAATGCTTTGGATGAGTGGCTGTTCTCCTTCGTCCTCGCCGAAGGTGGAGAAGGTGATTAAAGTCATTGTAAGGATTGCGTCGTTACCCACGCTCGGGTGTGTGCGCGCGCGGGCATGCGTGTGTTGTGTTGTCAGTCAGGGAGATTTATTCATACAAGTGACTGGAGAAAGGTGACTTCTGTTCAAGGTCGAATTGTGGAAGGCAGAAGAACAGATATTTCTCTCTGCCTGCTAGTTCAAGGTCAAAGCTGCTGGGTAACAGGTTTGTGTGCAACTCGAGGATGGAAAAAGCAGGTTCAGTTGATAGAGCCTTGGTTCCCAAAGGGGGTCAGGGGTACGCGAATAGTCATAGGGGGTATGTGAATGAAAATTAAAAACACTGACAACATTGGAAACTAGAATTTAAATAGAGCAGTTAATGTTAATGCTATTGCTAAGCAAATGTTAATGTTAATGCTCAGTGAATGCTAATCCTCGGTTAATGCTAGGTTATTGTTATTGCTTGGCAAATGCTAGGTTAATGGTAATTCTAGGTTAAAGCTAATGCTAGGTCAATGTTAATGCAAGGATAATGCTAATGCTATGCTAATGTTAATGCTAGTATAATTCTATTGCAATGGTAATGTTAATGCTAGGATAATGCTAATGCTATTGCTAGGTTAATGACAATGCTAGGTTAAGCTAATACTAGGTCAATATTAATGCTAAGTTAATGCTAGGCTAATGTTGATGTGAGATTAATGCTATTGCTTGGTTATTTCTAGGCTAATGCTTGATAATGTTAATGTCAATGATAAACTAATGCAGTACGACGCTGGCCAGCACCTGCATCATCACTTATATTATTATTATTATTATTATATATTATTCCTCAACAAGATAGGTGAAATTCACTGTAGGCACTATGGCTACATTGTATATGACATTAACATTACATTATTGTGTTTTTAAGTGTGCTGGAGTAGGGGGTACATGGCTTCAGGTTAAATGTCTGAAGGGGTACGGGACTGGGAAACATTTGGGAACCACTGAGATAGAGCTTTGACTGAATAGACGCCCTTTCTGTCTCTTCATTGAAACTCCTTTAATCATCTCTTTTGATGATTTGTACACATCAAGCCCATCGAGTTACAATTCTTAAAGGTGAGTTCCTTGTTCACCTAATGAAAATACTTAAATTGGAAAGGGATTTTTAAGTTAGTTTTCTAATCTGAAGTCACATTCCTTTAATTATAATTCATCCCTAATAGTGTCATTGAAATGAGCATAGCATCACAAATGACACAGAACATCAGTCTTTTCTGCAGCAAAACAAGGAATGTGCCGTGTCCCTCGATTTCCTGTGTGAAGAACTTTAATTTTCACCCGAAAGAACCTACTTGTTCAATTTTCTCTTTTGAATGTGTCTCTAATTCATTATTTGTGAGCTTTTGTTGAAGTGTCTTTACTGACATCTTTGTTGAAGAGGCTTTGAGTGAAGCAGAGTACCGTACATTTTCTTTGAAACTGAAAGAAGAAGAGAAAAGAGATTTTAATGGAAGTCCTATCAGAAGGCTGCCTCATTGGCCCTCTGTGTGCTTGTCTAGTGTTTATCAAAGCTCTCCCAAATCCCATCTGAAAGTTTGAACACACACACGCACTAAATTAAGGTACAGTTTTGAACAAGGAAAGCATCCAAACACACAAGCAAACTTAACCCTCCTATTATCCTTGGGGTCAATTTGACCCTATGCAATATTTATCATTAAAAAGATAATAGTTGACTTTATTTTTTGCTTCACATTTCATGGCTTTTCCTAATTCCATGGGTACAATTGATTAAGCATAACATTCTCATGATATATTTTAATTGTACTGAACACATTGCATGCATTGGTGTTCCTCTGGGGTCCATTTGACCCCAAGCTGTTTTAGCTGTATCGAGGAAGACCTTGGGTCAACACTGTCATTCTCATCAGATGATTCTCATCTGATGAGAATGACAGTGTTGCCCCTCCAGCAGACACAATCCCTTCCATTCTGTGATGGTCATGAATGTTCACCCTAAATTAGAAAAGATGTGGATGAAAGATTTCAAGGTACACTAACTCTAAAACTGAAAGTTTGACCTGATGGTGGCGCTGCAGGAAAGTCATATCATCACCACAACCAGTAGGGTTCATACTCTTGTGGTCATTAATGTTGTTAATAAATTTGAGAAGATTTGAATTAAAACTTTTCAAGATAAATTAATTCTAATTTAAAGGTTTGGCCTGATGGTGGCGCTAGAGACCAGGTCATGGTTTCATTATCAAGGGGTTATTTATGTATTCAACAAATAAACGAAGTGCCTGATACAAAAAATTAGTAACCAATTTTCAGAAAATCATTTTCAGGAGGCAAATATCCCTTGGGGTCAGATTCACCCCGAGGGTAAAATGTGTTTGTAATATTTGAGTGTAATAAGAGGGTTGAAATGCTCCGATATCATTTGAATTGAATTCCCTTCTCGAGCATCAAATTATACATAGTACAATAATGCAGCATTTGTTTTGAGAGCAGAAGAGTTTTTCCACATGAGTCTATTTGGGCACACACACACACGAACGCACACACTAAAGGTGACACTGATGCGTGTTGATCTGCTGTTTGAGAACTACAATACCCCAGCTGCTCTCTGTCATCACATTCAAGCAACCGGAAAAGGACCTCTGTCACCACTCAAAGAGTTTTCAACCTTTACTAATTTCATTGTGAATGTCATGGTGTCTTTTTGGGGCTTGGAGAACCCTGGGCTAACTGCAGGTAAACTTATTTCCTAATAAGCTTGATGACGATATAGTACTTTACTTTGAATGATTATGCACTGTAAAGGATTTGCCAAACAGCGATATGATGAGGTCAAAAGTCAGAGATAATGGTTAATGTCTAATTATAGTTTTTTCCATCGTTATGTGTCAATAGCTGCGTTTCCATTACCCTTGGGAATGGGCAAAATCTAAATAGCGCAATAAAAACTGGTAACGGATGAACCTGAATTTCTAAAAAAAAAAAAACTCAAATCGCTAAAAAGTTTTTACGCTTTAATGAGGAGATATTTCAAATGTTTCGATATTGAAATGTATCACAAAAGCACTATTAAAACACTTTGACGTACCTAGTCACATGACCATTTCTGTCTGAGAAAACATGGCACGGTGCGTGTAGACAGAAGACCGTAACATTTCTTAGCATTATACTAAAAAATTTCAACGTGCATTTGTACTTTGTAGAAATATCACTTTTATTTTGCCAAAAACTGTAATGGAAACACCGAGTCCGACAGCTCAGCCAACACACGCTTATAGCAGTGCTCAATACTGCCACCCACTGACATGAAGTAGTTTAACATTACCCAGGAAAAAAAAAAACTTTAAAGTTGCAGGTATTTTTTTTTTATTATTGCATTCTACATCATTTGTCACAGCATAGTGGTGGAAAAACACTTTTATTATATTTCAAAGTCTTGATCCACGAAACAATTCATGACTCCCAACAGACTGACATCGTGTTGTTTTTTAAGCCAATTTGATGAGATTTACAACCACTAGGCAGGAACTACCAGCAATAGCGAATGATCTTGGTGGCATTTCATCAGATTATTCGACAAACACTGTCTGATTTACGCCAGTTTGCTGATGCAATCTGCCTGTTAGCTGCATAAGATGAGAGGACTCGGTCTTCCACTAGAGCAAATGTAATAGATATTGATTGTATCACACTCTGACAATATTACAGCATTCCAGGTCTGTTTCTATTAGTAATAGTAGTTTATGGTGTTGTAGGTGTAGCTGGTGTCGTCCCACGACTGCCGATCTCTTTCAACTTGGTTTGATAACAAAGTTTAAGAGAGTTTGAAGGCTAAAAGCGATATAGTATGTAGCTGTAGATTTAATTTTGAGGATTTAAAGAGAGCTAGATGATGTGTTTATGCAGATGACCATTTCTTCAGATGCTGTTCCTCTTATATTAGAGGTGTGCGTCGATACTGCAAAAATTTGTGTCGATCCGATAATGAGTAAATCCAGAGCCAGTATCGCTGATTCCGATCTGATCCGTTTTAATAACGAAGGTTGATGTTTTTGTGATTGTGATCTGAATTTGATAAACATAAGACAGAATATGGGGAAAGTTTATAGGTGATTACAATATACTTTAATATCCTTCTCCATCGTTCTTGCCAGGCTCCATGTGAGTTTTCCCAACACTTGTAAATGTCATTGAAATCCGTGAAAATGATGAAGTTCACTTTTAATTTGAAACGCCTTCATTGATAAACAATGTAACAGGTTGATTTGATCAGATCATTGATCAGATTATTGCAGTGTGACTGAGTCACAATTAAAATCTCTCTCCTTGATCATCATCATCATCAACATCATGGCTGTAAAGCGTGACCGAGTTAGATACGGACTCGATATGAGGTAATAACGCGGCCGCAGAGCGTCCTGCTTTAATACAGAGGGATGTTTGCAGTGAAACAGAACTATTGGCTTCCATAATACGCAGTTTTAAATATAAATTGTTTAAAGCGACCTGAGCTGAGCCTCATTAATATATGTGTGGGAACAGTTTGTGGTCCATTCACTCTGTAGTGGATCAAACTGTGACTTTGAGTTGGACATAGTATGAAAATAGTTGAATCACTGTGACCAACGTGGACAGAACTCTGCATCTGTCAGAGTTTTAATTAATCGTGCAGCAGCAGCTGAGTGATCACAGCTGCTGCTGCGTGACAAACGAGTCCGTGTGGCTTCAAATGTAACTAAGTCCATATTTCTAGTGCAATATAATGTTTCACCTTATCGGGGCGCTGCACTTATTCCAGGGTTAGAAGCGCGTAGGAGGAAATGTACTTAAGCACACAGGAGAATGCGCGTAAAGACAGATTTGAATGGGAATGCCCACATTTCAGGGCTGCTCCATCCACAGTGCGTAACTGGGATGAAGGCGCGCAGCGACTGACTTAAGTACAGGGGGACATGGGAGAATAGAGCCCATAGTAACCAGTAATCATTCAGTATTTATTTCATAATTGACAGAAAAAGGATAAATATAATCAATCTGTCAGAGTCATATTATATTCAGTATATTTATTAGTTTCAATTTCACTAGATATTAAGTATTTATTTATTTTTGATTTTCTCAGTACACTTTTTTTTTACTTTTATAGTTATATACATATTTATTGGAGTTAAAGTGTTCTGTACATAATGTAGTTAGTTTTCTTGACTCACTTATTATAATATAATAGAACTTTATACCTCATACACACCCTACTGTAAATGTAAATTTCCCCATTGCGCGATGAATAAAGGATTATCTTATTTTAAATTAAAAAATAAATAATAGGATAAATGTAGTCATGTTTTAGGTCGTTTCAAATAAACACAAATTATGCTGAGTAACATATGACCAGTTGCACTTTTAAAGTTAATGACTGATGGCGATACTGACGTTATTATTTCTATTGATATTTTGGATATATCTGCACACCTCTAGCTTATACCTTTACTGCTCAAATATGGCTTCAGTGTTGTCAGTAGAAGTTGTGAACTGAATATCATATTAGTAGCCTGCAGCAAACTTTCAGATTTGACGGATTGCTATGTTGCATGAAAGCAGTGTTTAATAGACAGTAGTACTCTCCCTACATCACACTCGAGTCACATTGACCCACCTAAGTTTGTTGAATGGTAGTTATTGTGTTCGTGTGACCTCGTTGCTGAGAGACAGCGTAGCACTTGTTCACCTGCTGTTTCCTCAAATCCTCATCCTTCGCTTCCCTTTATCTTTCAAAGGAGGAAAGGCCAAAGGAAAAGGCTCACTCGCATGGAAATCCTTTGACAGACTGTTTTGCGGTGCACTATTTGAGTCTCAGAGAGTGGGAGAAGACAGGTGTGAGTTCTGGTTCTCCCACGTCTGTTTTTTTTCCCACTGCTTTGCTGAGCCTTCACAGAGGAGAGGAGGAATTTGTCTGTCTCATTTTCTTCCCTGTGCCTTAAAAAATCTTTGTGCTCCTCAATTCGCTCAGCTTTGAGTTAGAAAAGCAGCGCAAAGATAGAATGAAACTCTGAGAACTGCACAATAGCGCTGCTCTGATAAGACAAGAGTGTACTTTAAGTATTTTAAGGTCTCGAACAAAATGAAAGTAAAAATAGCCATTGTACTTACTGGTACGTTACATATTTATGATGCTGTTCTTCCTTCATAGGAACTACCACTGGTAATAATTTGGAAAGCTGTACAGCTAGAGCATGTGGTTCTCAAACTTTAAGCTCACGGCTCCCAAAATAAATTTGCCAGAGACCGGGGACCCCCACTGCAACTGAAGGTGGTTGAAAACAGACATTGAACAAACATTGAAGAACAGTCATGTGGAGACAGGTCCATCTATAATGAGGAATAGAGGGGAGTTCTTTTTGGGACCCATCCATAAAGTCAGCAAAATGATAGTTCATTGTTCTATGAATCTGTGATAACTACATTTATTTATTTATCTGTATAATATCCATGGTTATCCAGGATATTTAATATTATTTGTGCCATAGTATATAGTCATCTTAAAGATTTAAATCCTTATTCTAATAAGAAATAAAATGGTTAAAAGCGACCAAAAATGGTAGAAAAGGTGGTGAAATGGGATTTTAAAAAAAATAGAAATTGGTTAAACGTTGTAAATAAGAGTGGCCAAAAACTAACAGAAAAAGTGGTAAAAAGGGTTCAAAGTGTCAATATTGGCTTAAAAGTGGCAGAAATGGGGGGAGGGGGTTTGGGGTAATGTAATTTAAAAAGTAGGAACAGTTAAACTGGCAAGTAATATGCATGACAAATGGTGGATATGGTTAAATTGGCAAAAAAAGAGGTTAAGTGACATAAATGGGTAAACATATGTGGCATTTGGCGGGAAAAGTGGTAGAAAGGTTTTATAAGTGCCGAAAATGACTTGAAAGTGGAAAAATTGCAGTAAAGGCATTGAAATGGGATGGAGAAGTACCAGAAATAGGAGTAATGTAGCAAAAATACATTAAAAAGAGCAAGACAAAGTAATGAAAACAGGTTAAAATATGACAAGTTTGGTGTAGTTGCAGAAAAAGGGTAAAAATAAGCAGTAGTAGAGAAAATATTCTTAGTTTCTTGAAGGCATGTGGCAACCCCCTCCCATTGTCTTGCGACCCCAAATTGGGTCTCGACCCCAAGGTTGAGAACACCTGAGCCAGAGGTCAAAGAGAAAATTATTTTGTGAATATGTTTTTTATTTCTTTCTTTTTTTATATATATATATATATATATATATATATATATTATTTGTTTTACTTCCTACGGTACTTTGCAGACTAAAGTTTATTTTAGTATGTGGGTGTCATTCATAAAATACAGTTTATCTCAACAAACACAACTCTACGATGTGTTGGGAAATAAGCAGCGCTTTGATATCACAGCTTTTTTCTATGATCACCAAGCATCACATGTTTTAATATTTCATCATCTGTACATGTGATGTCATTGTAACAATACAAAGTCCTAAACCTTCACTGACGGCAACATGGACAAGAATGAGGTCCAGCTGACGAGATGTGGAGAGAATGAACCAGAATTGAAGCACTAAGCATGACATCATGATTTATTATTGAAGCCAATCTGCTGAACCACAACCCTCAGCTTTTCACTTAGAATAAAAAAAACAACAAAAAAACTATTTTGAAAAAAAGAAAATCAAAACACAGTTAACATACCTTTTTTTTTTTTTTTACAAGATATATAGTAATTGTCTGCATGTAAAGTCCTTTCAAATAGTGTTAATATGCACCAGCTTCCTCGCAATAAAATAAACGGTTTATTCTCTAAATTGTATTTAAGCAAGAGGTGATTGGTTTAACTGGTAAAGTCAATTTTAATGTATTTTGTAAAAAATATGTTTTCTCCAATCTGCAAAAACAAAAGGGATGGTGCTGATTATTTTATCTCTGGTGTTATGCTTGCTTATAAATGAGGAGACCGATGTAGACACTTGAGTAGAGTCCAGATGTGTTTGAATGGTGAAAATAAAAAAGAGAATTTTTGAAGCACATTTCAAAAAAGTCAGTGCAGGAGACAGTGTTAGGGCAATTTCGTGCATTTCTCATATGGTTTATTTGGTAAAAACACCTTAAGTGTAGAGTTAACATGTTTAAGCAGCTGTACAGACAACATGCTGTGTTCACGTCTGTTACAAAGTCAAACAAAACAAAACAATAAAGTACTTTCACCTAAAGTTAAGTTAATCTCTTAAGGACAAAAGTTTGAACTGTTGTATACTGGAGAACTGATGTACTCCAGTATATGTGGAAATGATCATTTCCTACTGAAATAGAATATATGAGCAGGCTTATACCTGTTATGTTTCACTTCATACACAATCATTTTATTTCCTAAAAACAGAAAAATAACATTAAAAGGCACCAGCTGGGCTTTTTATGCTGTACTATAGTTGAGAGCTTTTTTTTTTTAAAAAAAAATGACTTTATTCACATTTATTTTTATTGGTATTGTTGTTTATTTTGAGAACACTTTACTAACTGGAGAACTTGCTATGGTCGCTTAATTGCAGCATACCGGTACTTACTTTTATTGTTTTGTTTTATGATTTTTATGGTTTTATACTTGGAGGGGGGAAATTCATAATAAACAAGTTCATATTTATTTTCCTTCACTGTAGCAAAAAACTGTAACAGCCATCCCACCCAAATAAATAAATAAAATAAAAAACGCAGATGGAAAATTTGACAGTGGTCTGTATAACTGACCTGGACATGCCTCTGAAGCTGGTGGTCTTTTGTGAGTGAAGAACCCACCTCTCTCCTTCTAACCTCATTTCACTCTCACCTCTCTGCTACTGGCATTGTGACAGTGATGATTGTGAGGCTTAAGGCAATAATCACCTCATGTCTTCACCTCTTTTATCAGGTCCCTCATGAAAAGAATAAAGTCTCGTCAGTGTCAGAGTGTTACTTTCTACTCAGCTCTGCTTAAGAAGCTGAGCTTTTCACTCTGTGTTGGGAACAAACATTTAAGCCTTGGGATGCTCACAGATCATTGCACACAAACGAGTGCACATAAGTCTTCAACTGAACACATTTTAAGGAGTATTTTAGGATCCAGACATATTATAAAGGACAATGAATCTTGTCAGTGCTGGTTGTTACAATATGTCTGCGTAACAAGACAAACAATTGATATTTTGGACTTGTCAAGAATGATTTTCCTCAAGGGACCTGATTTTTTTTTTGTTCTTTATTTGCCCATCGTTTTACCAAAAATGTCCATTAATACTCTGCAAGCAGGGGTGGACTGGGACAAAAATGATCAGCGACACCATGTAGAAGCTGTTATTAAGTCAGTGATTCTCAACATGTGGCTGTTTGTCTTAATTTTTAACCCCTAGAAAACCATAAAAGTGAGAAACTTTTTAACCTTTTAACCTATTTCCTTTGGCCCTTTTGGCAACAAATATCCCTTTTTTCCAATTTTTTTGTCCATTCTCGTGAGTTCTTTTTGAGACTTTTATCCAATTTTTATCCTTTCTTTAATTTTTTTTTTGGCAACTTTTCATCCAAATAAGCTTACTTTTGCCCAATAATTCCACTTGTTTCCTTTTAACTTTATTTTGTCTTTTTCACTATTGTTTTGTCATTGTTTATCCATTACATACCACCTGGTTTCTCTTTATTTGCCCCTTTTTTTGGGCACTTTTGACTGCTTTTGGCCCATTTTACTTTTTTTTTGTTTGTTTGTTTGTTTTTGCCACTTTTGGCCACCTGTTACCATGTTTGCCTCCACTAACTTGTCAAAAAAAAAAGGTAGCGGACTGGACCGGCCCACTCGGACGATGCCCGGTATGCCAGATGGCCAGTCCACCTCTGTCTGCAAATGATTTCTTTACACATCAAAGCAGATAATGACAATAGTACGTCTTCATCGAAATAGAGTTGACATTTTAAAATTCAACGTGAACGTGCTGATGTGTTCAAACCTCAGCCCTCAGCCTTTGATAAAAGCACCGTTTGTTTTAGATAACAGCTCTGATTGTCCATTACAACCAGGGATGTGACAGTGAACTCTTCCAGAATGTGGCGTTGTCCTCATAACTTTGCTAAATGATGTTGTGCATTTCCACCAAAACACTTCTAGTCAGACAGGGGCGATTCAGCAGAGTAATGGCCCCAAACAAAGCCCCAAATATTTTCCCTGCGTTGCTCTGTCACATCTGTGATGTTCCCGTCACACTCCTCGTCCTCACACTCTTCTCTCCCTTCATCTTCTTTCCACTCCGCTCACTAATCAGCTGTATGTTAATTGGACGGTGTGTTTGTTTTACCATCCTTCACCAGCTGCATTTTTGGATTGTGGATCTTGAGATCTCTTTTTCTTCTTCTTCTTTTCAGCTCTCCCTGTGTTCAAAGACAGATGAGACAGCTTTTTGGCATTGTTTCACACACTCAAATAAACAATTCCTGCATGCATTCATGCACACAAACGCACACAAAGCTCATCCAGACTTCATGTCAGCAAGTTTGCTCGTTAGAGGCGTAATAATATTTTAGAGGTAGTGTTTTCTAAAGTTGTGGCACTCATTAGATGTTCTTTTTGCTGTATTGCCATCTGCTTCTGGCTGTTTACGATTATAAGCCCTTTTACTCCCACATTCTTCTCCTCCATTACAATGTGAGTGTGTTGGGGTGTGTGTATTCATCCTTTTCAAGTGTCTATGTGTTGTATGCCTGTGTGTGTGTGTGTGTGGGTGTGTGTGCACATCTGCTTGTGTGTGAAGTAGGTATTTTACCTGCTGGGGGTTTGCTTTTTCTATTCATGAACCAATTACCTACACTTACTTTTCCCCAAATGACAGTTTTAAAATGAACACAAATAAAGTGGAAAACAATGGCAGCTGTAATGATACCAGTGTTATAGAGGACACATTTTTTTTTTACAAAATAGGCCTTATTTATTGAATTTTTTGCACAGCAGCAAAGTTTGTATTACATTTTGTTAGTTTTAAATTTTCTATTAAATGGAGTTTGATGTAAATGGACTTCATGTTTGCATCTTTACTAAAGACACTTATATCAGATAAATAATATGGGGTGCCACTTGTAAAAATTTAGTATAAAAGTTGTAGCTAACACATTTTCATTATTTATCTCACTTTTCTCATATTTAGCACATTTTCCTACATTTAACACAACATTTAACCACATATATAGAGATACATTTAGATATACGATTAAGCATTTAGATATAATATATAACATTTAGATTTAACATATATATTTACATTTAACATATATATTTACATTTAGATTTAACATATATATTTACATTTAGATTTAACATATATATTTACATTTAGATTTAAACATTTAGATTTAGATTTCATATTTAGATTTAACATTTAGATATGATATATAACATTTAGATTCAATATTTAGACTTAGATTTAACAATTAGATATAACATTTAGATTTAAAATTTAGATTTAAAATTTAGATTTAGATTAAATATTTTAGATATAGATTTAACATTTAGATATAACATGTACCATTTAGATTTAAATATTTAGATTTAATGATTTTTTTTTTTACCTCTATATATGTGGTTAAATGTGTTAAATGTAGGAAAATGTGCTAAATATGAGAAAAGTGAGATAAATAATGAAAATGTGTGAGCTACAACTTTTATACTACATTTTTACACTTGGCACCCCATAAAAAAATGTAATATCTATTTATGCATCCAATGTTGATACCTGCTTTGCATACCTTAAAACAAAAACCTGTATATGATTTATGTAGTAATTTATTTGTAGAGATGCCAATAAAAAGCTTGACCGTTGACCACCCCAACATACAGTTCATAAACACAACTGTTTATTCTTTTACAAATCTGTAAAAGTCATTCTCAGTATTTTTTGTTAAAAGAACAAATTATGAGAAGCCAGAAAGTTGTAGTCGCAGTAACTAAGCTGTCTTTCATGATTCTTCCCCAACACGCCTGACTGAGCTTCTTAATTAAAGCAACACAAAATCTATGCAGCCTCTCATTGCTTGAAAAGTAATCTTGGCTTTTTTTAGAATAACATTTAGGGGTGGCACTAACATCATTGCCTTTGTGTAAAAAGCTCTTTATGTCAAGATGTCCAAAACTAAAGCAGCCGAAACTGCTAAACGGATCTTATTTCTGCTGTCACAAGTAGGAGCAGTATGTCACATTGTGCTGTCTAATGCACAGTTTTCATCAATTTTTGTTTTGCCCTTTAGATTCAAGTAGGTACCTCCTATCAGGGTTAGGGTCAATTGCATTTTTAAATTACAATTACATCTTCAGTTATCCATGTTAAATTACAACTCAATTACGATTACATCGACTCGTATTTTTTCCAATTACAATTCAAATTCCAATTATTATCTTCCTCCTGAAAGTCAGTTACAATCTCAATTACTAAATTTCAATGATGATAATTACAATTACTGAGCCTTTAGTAAACAAGAAGACATAGTCATAAACATCCCCCGCCAAAAAGAAATGGAACAATGGCAAAAACTCCGGAAACAATAATTGCGCTCTTCTCATTTTCGAACTCCATCAAGGTATTGATACCTTGAAGCCACACACCGAATTTGGTTATCCAATCTTAAAGATTTTCTGAGAAAAACTGTCCCCTTTTAATTCAGACGGGCGGATGCTCGGAGCTCAAACCTATATCCTCCTTCCACACACTTTGTGGCGGGGGATAATAAACCCATAAAATGTAACCTTCCTCTTGTGTTAGCTTTTAGTTTGACCCATGTCTTAAATCAGCTGTAAAATACACCAAAAATAAAAATTTTGCCTATCATCTAATTTGTTTTTTTTTATATCTCTTTGTTTCCTTGCTCAGCTTCCTTATCCATGAAAATATAGGTTTTAATATTTTTGGTGTGGGCGTCTGAGCCTTTTATCTGTCAGTATAACACTAGATTTACATTTAAAAATGGTAAAATGATCCTCAAGAGAACTGACAGGTAAACGTGATATGAAACATATTTTAATAATTGTTAACTACGTATGTGTAAGCCATAGAACTGTAACATGGTTCCAGAGGTTTGTGTTGAATTCAATTGTAACTGAAATGGATATTCTATTATCTGAACTCAATTACAATTTCAATTGTAATTATTTCACAATGGTAATTGATTATCAAATACGCAATTACAATTATAATTAAGCAATTTCCCCCTGGGATTAATAAAGGAATTCTGATGATTGACCCCAACCCTACCTCACATTGTTATTTATTTGAACGACTGTGTATCTGATTATACACAAAAACTGCAACTAAAACAACACTAAAATCTCAAGCAGCCAAAAAGCCAGCCATGTTTAATACTTTAACTGACTCACATATCAGAGGCTAAATCCACCCTGTGTATGGCTCCATAACAAATTCAGAGATTATTGTGGTGTCACTCACACAAACATGCTCTGTGTGTATTTATGTCCCCTCCGTCACACTGTGGGGATAACCGGGCTTGTGTAGTCCCTGGGGTGTTTGCTATGGTAAAGGTCATCCCAACAATTAACCTTGTGAGATGAGTGGAGGGGATGTGTGTGTGGGGTGTGGGGGGGGCAGTTTAAGCCCCAGAATGGCAGCTCCTGTCTGAAAGACACACATCCAGCTCCTCTGCACACTCATCTCAGCTGTGATTTCTGAAGGCTGATATCTCGTGGGGTTCAGGTCCATGACGCAGTTCATTGTATTCCATGTATGCACCTGAGTAGTCGATGCAGTCTTAAGAGAAAACCAGCGAAACAGAACAGCAGTAGCTGATTCTAGCTGCCCCCCAAGGACAAAGCAGGGGGCATCCACAGCTTGAATGCATCAAGGCTTTGCTATTGAATACCTGCTGGACTGTGACAGAAAGTTGGCAGTGTGATCTCAGTGATACCCGAGAGATGAATAATTTCATGAACAAAAGAATGAGAAGATTAAAAACCTGGAGCAGTATTATACAGGTTTTCATCCATCTAATGTAATTTTACTGTAAAGGGAATAAGATCAGCTAAAGCAGGGGTGTCAAACTCAAGGCCCGGGGGCCAAATCTGGCCCTTTAGAGCAGTGGTTCTCAAACTGTTTTGGCTCAAGTACTCCGTTCCATTTCTTAATCCAAGTACCCCCTTTGTCCAACTATAACATTTCGCTTAGAAAACTATTTAAAAACAACTATAGAGCATAATGATGACACACATTGTAACAATCTCATTTTGTAAATAAGTGGAAAGAAATATTTAGTGCAGTGGTTCCCAACCTTTTTTGGAGTGTAACCCCATTTTGAAATGAAGAATCTCTGGTGACCCCAAATTCACTTATTTCTGGACTTAGTTTTTGATCGTGTTTAAGCTCAGACATTTTTTTTTTTTTTTTTACTACATTTCAGTTTAACTAGATCCACAAAGTGAAAGCATAGAAATACAGTGATTGTGTGTTGTTTTATTTTGAAAGAAATAATACCATAGAGTTCTGACCCCAAGGTTTCAAAACGCTGTTTTTAGTGGCTCCTGAATAGATTTATTAAAAGGGGTGGGACCAAGACTGACACTTTGTTTGTTAATTTTCCTCTCTCTCCACTCTCTATTATTATTATTATTACACAAAATTTCATTTCATAAAATCAAATGAATTTAAATCCCACAGGGACTGATATGTTAGTTATTGCTTTGATATGATCAGTGCCATACAGTACATATTTTCAATTATTTGTATGTGGAAGTGCCAACTAAAGCACAATAGTGATTTAATTACTAATTACTTTTCCTGCCTAAAATGATAAACTGCTCCGTATTTGATCCTTGCACTAAAACGAGTTGGACACCAATGAGCTGAAGCAATGCTACTGTATATGATGTTATATAATGGAAGCACGGTGCTGCAGACCGGGTTTGATTCTGCCCTGGGGACCTTTCTTTGTAGGGTTTGCATGTTCCCCTCATGCTTGTTTCAGTTTACTCTTTATAAGGGATAATAACTACTGCAAACGTTGTTCTGTACAGAGTTTGCAGTGCAGTGAAAATGTTGACGTACTTCTGTTAATGCACTTGAGATTTCACAGTATCTACAGTATTTGCATGAATCCACACAATGTTACAGTTCATACACAGTTTGTTTGATGATGTTTTGTTCTCATACTGATCTTTGTGTTTGGCCCTTATTGCAGAAATCTGTCCCTGTCATTGTAACAAACTGCTAGTTTTTGCCTTATGCTCTACTGTGAAGTTATCAAACTTACTAGTTTAACACATGCTGCCTGTTAAACTGTCTACGCTACACATACGCAGATGGATGGGCCCAGCTGGTGTTTGGATATACAGCAGGGAGGGGCAACTCTATCACAGCGGGGGCCACAAAAATGTGATTGTATCTGATCGGAGGGTCGCATTATCAACGTTCATGTCAGCATTTAGAATAATGACCAATATGAGCATTAATACAGGGGGGAAATGGGTTTTGTCTTTTTTTTTTTGTCTGCAGTTTTGTTGTATTGTCAGTTTTTAGTCATTTAGTTTTTTGGTTTTTTTTGTGTGAGTTCTTGTTGTAATTTTGTGTATTTTCCACGTTTTTCTTCTAAATTTGTGTGTGTTTTGGATCGCTTTCTGTATTTTTGTTGTTGTTTTCTGTATTTTCCTGTCATTTTGATGACAGCTTGTGTGTCTTTGCAGCTTTTCTTTAATGTGTTGTTGTTTTTGGAGTCATTTTATTTGTTTAAGTGGTTGTCATTTGAGTCATTTTGTTTATTTTTGGAACTTTTTGTGTAAATTGTGTATTTTGCTGTCGACTCGTTTATTTTGGGAGTTGTTTTGTGTATTATGTGAGGCTTTATATTCCTTCCAATTTCTCATAATGCAATTTCTAGGTATTTGTTTAAAATTAGGCCGAGGGCCACTTGTGGCCCCCTGGCCGCCAGTTGCCCATTTTTGCACTACAGTAAAGTACATAGTCTTTGCTCTTTAGTTCCTGCACTGGACTTGATGAAACAGTCAGAGATGCACAGCGATGTTGGGAGCCAGAATGCTTTCATCCTTAAATGTCACACCTTTTCTCTCCCTTCACTGTCTTTCAAATATCATTCCTGCAGAGCTGCAAAGCATGTTCTCCAACCATTTCTATTTCCACTCTGCATTCTTATTACAGTTAAAAAAAAAAAAAAAAAAAAAACTCACATTGCCCTGAAAACGACTGCATACTCCACTGCTGGTTTGTTTTCCTTGCTACCAAAGATGTGCATATATCTTAAAGCAAGTTTAAGGCAAAACTGTGGATATCGATGAGTTTCTGTGTCTGATACAGCCAGACGACAACAGTCAGTGAAACTTTTAATCAGCTCTTTTGCCCCTTTTGTGTCACTGTCACACTGTGTGTGTGTGTGTGTGTGTGAGTGTGTGCATGTGTGTGTGTTCTGATGTATTCGCCTGTTTGGGTTAGATAAATCTCTCCTGAGAAACACAGGAAATGATGGCAAGTTCATCTAGAATTTATGAGATTGGTTTATGTCCATATACACACTTTTACTGTCTGGTCTTCTTGTCAGAGTTCAAATCGATTGCCATCACTCAAGAATGCACAACGGTGCCTATTTCTGTCCGTGGTTGGACTTAAATCGAACCTCGTCAGCCTCAGAGTAGGAGCGTCTTAAAAAAGAAACAGATTAAATCCTTTTGTTTTTGTTTAATGAGGCGATGAAACATAAATTATAGAAGTTTTATGAATCAGGTAACGTGGTTTAAATATAGATAGTTACTGAGCAAATACATGTTATTTATTATTTTCATAGGTTTTTAAGCAAGCCAATAACCCAATGGCCATCCAGATCCTAACAGCTACATAAATTAAAGGCTCCAAACACTCAAAATGACATAAAAAAAAACCCCAAACAAACAACAAAAATACACAAAATGACTCCAGAAACAAATGAACAGTCAAAACTATTTCTGCTAGGATTGTTTCTGGAGCAACCGTAGATTTAATCAAACTAATTACTTTTATCAGCAGCTTTTGTCTGTCCCCATCTTAGATCATGTATTTGATTTTGGCATAGTTTAGCTAAAAAGGAGACATGCCGTGGCACAACAAATCAATCTTTTACATTGTCATACATTTATCAAAGCAGGGTTTTGTTCTAATCTGATGTTAGCTTTTCTAAATGTTGCGCTTCTTGTAGATTATGCAAATTGCAAACTTTTGAATGAGTCAGACAGCACAGAAACAAAAGAGGCAGTCGTTTAAGATGTCTTTAAAAAGAGGTCTCTATCAAAGGAACACTCAAAGAATGAATAGAATAAACTGGTCAAAAAGCAGTTTAAACACTTAGACGGATGGAAAAGGTTGCATACACATGCCTGCCTTAGGTTTAGTTGAAAGGAGAGCTGTGTTGCTTATCTTTGCACTTGTGTAGAATTGAACTCTTGTGTTTATGCTGTAGGATACCAGCAGACAGATAATGGATACACAAACGTCTGCTAACAACCTTAAGAGTTGCTCGGCAGTCATCTTTGTTTGCCTTTCATTCTCAGTCCCTGATGTTTCAAAGAAAATACAAATGGGTAAAAACATTATTTTCATATAAAAGGTCTGGTAGAGCTGGATGTTGCTTTCTATGAAGCACACATTTTGCCCATGGATGTCTCTTATAGCCAGTAGTTGATAATCTTTAATGCACCAATGGGAGTTGTTGTTAAGTTGACTAGCTAGAACGTAAACATGGGATTGGACCAAAAGCAGTGGATGGATTTGTTCTATGGACACTTTGACATCATCTCAACTTATCAGGATATGGATGCTGATGTATTTTAGGAAACCTCCTGCTTCCTAGGATTTATGCACTACTCGGTATACTGTATCACGCAATGAGAAGATAGATGAGGTGGCCTCAACAAGTACGGTACGAGCAGTGTTGGAACATTAAACTCTGAACTTTCCTTCTTCTGCTTACTCTTTCCTCCCATCCTTTCTGTAACTGATCCATACCTGTCCACCCAGCGATTTCCCATTAGCTTTTGGATGATTGTGGATTTCAGCCAAGTCCAGCTACTTGTTACTGAGCAACGCAGATACGAGTGCCCACTTGTAAGAGAACACATACTCTACAGAAATCCTAACATTAGCATGCACTCCCCCACACAAATACACTTACCCACTGTCCACCATGTGTTGCATAACAATAGTGTTTACAGAGAAGGAAGATAGATGTGCTACCAGCACCTACTTGGGAGGGAAAAACACTCGGAGCGAGGAATTTAGTGACTTTTATGAATCAGTACAGAAATCTGTGCATTGTGTGTATCACAATCTTTGTCTAAGTTATCAGCTTTCAACTGGTTTCACTTCTGGACCCACCATCACCCTTCAGATAACAAGTCATGAGCCAAAACAAGGAACACTTTAAAATGTTTTTTAAACACAGACTCCGGCTGCTTTGTGTCAGCTACCATCAGCCACAATCTGCTACCAAAGCCGACGGCTGATGGTGGCTCCACTGGAGCGACCAAGGTCACCATTCCATCGGGTCACAGACTGTGTCACACAGTGTTGGGAACGTTACTTTCAAAAAGTAATAAGTTATAGTTACTCAAGTAACTGAGTTAGTAATTGAATTACTCCATAATAAAAGTAACTCATTACCAAGGAAAGTAACTCTTTGTGTTACTGTTAAAAAAAAAAGTTTGCGATATGTCAAAGAATTCAGATTTTTTAGATGCGTGTGTCGTTGTGAGGTGCTTCATTAAATTTGAGTTGCTTACAACAGATGTCGACAACGTCTTCACTCCTGGATATAATGAACACTTCACATGTACGTTCTTGCCTTTGACCACAATTAATTTAAAGTAGTGTTTGTATCGCCACATTAAAAACACCAACTTTTCATCGGACTGCTCCACGCTTGCCGTCTCCGCTGCATCATCATATCTGTAGTGGTTGTGTGTGTGGTGCGTGTGCTGGCACATGTGTAAAAACACTGGCTCTGATTGGCTCACCTCGTTTTTAACCCACCTCCTACTACAGCTGCATATGAAGCCAGGGGTGCTTACGGATAACAGTTTATTCAGTCAACGCATTTAACGTTCAGGAACGGTAAAGGCGTAAAAAGTAATTAATTAGATTACCCTGTTACTGAAAAAAAAAAAAACGCCGTTACCTAACGCCGTTATTTTAAACGTCGTTAATTCAAACACTGGTGTCAAAACAGCCAATCTGACTTGTCCAAGCAAAATAGCAGTTTTGGTTCTGGTTCCCCTCAGAGGCCACCTGCCTGGCAGCTCGATGGTTTACAGAGTAGGGGTTGTTACGCACATATCCGTTTTGGGTGCACAGGCATGCCTGGGGCTGTGGGAAAGTTCTTGTTGGGGCTTAACTTTCAGGATTCCAATTAATAGTTTTAAAACAGGTGTAAGCGCTCACTCACTCCCTCCCTCTGCTCATGGTCACCATCGTGGCATTTGAGCAGTATAATGTTTCACCTTCTTTATTCTCTGTACGTATGTCACTGCACTGCTGGGCTATAGTATGTCGACCCCTGATGTGTTGTTTCTCACCTGACCTTTTTTTCAGTTCACACTGGTTCACATCAGGTCATCTGTTCACATCGTGGCAGAAATAAAACACAGAAAGGCTGTTTTTAATAAAGCTTTTCTCTGTGACATGTATCCCAGGACTCTCCTGCACATGTTGACAAACTTAGTTTATTACATTGTTGATGGGGAAGGTTCTTGAGAAGGCAGGCTAGAGAAAAAGAGTGATTTGAAAATAAGTTTGAGAGGGAGGTGGGCAGTTTTGCGGCATCCCAGCTGGATAGACAGATGGAGAGAGCTCCTTAAGAAAATACTGAGGGTGTGATGAGAAGTGAAGGATTACATTTGCAGTTAGTGATTATAGTGGCGTAGTGTGAGTGCTGTACTTGTCATGATTAAAGCTGCTATTAGTGTTCTTAGTCAGGATCAAATCAGGCTTATGAAACATGTAACTTGAGGAGGAATTGAAGAGCGCTGCCCAGAGAAGTTATGAGTTGGAGGTGTTTGACGTGACTTTTTTCAGGATTTTTTTCACTTCAGAGCAGAAAGGATCCCGATGAAGGCCTGCTCTTGATGAATGTAGATGTTATGTAAGGCCTCCGATTTTATGTTTCAAAGTTTCTCAATTTCCACATCAGGGTTTACCCATTTTTGCGTCACTTTACACTTTTCCCGTTCCTTTCCATTTCATCCATCTTTCTCTGTTTATAAGACTACTGGGTATTAAACTTCCCGAAACATGCTAAATAGGGTTAATAGTCAACTACTGTTATTTAAATCTTTTGCTTCCAGATGATTTACAAAAACTGAACGTTACTCTAAAATTATGCAAGATTACGTCTCAAGAGCGATGTTAGCCACACTGTGAGACCCTCAGCAACCCCTGTAATGGAAAAAAATATAATGGAAATGTGTGATATGGTCCCAAAACATTATTCATGGAAAAACCAGCGAATCACCCTCACGTTTTGCATGGATTTCCGTGCAGCCGTGTGATAGGAGGTGCTTCTGCCTTGATGTGTCACCAGTTAGCTTATACACTGTCAGCTAAACCTGTCTTTGTACCAGTGCCTTTTTGGATTTGAATGCAACCATTATAATCTGAACCAGTTGTTCATCACAACACATTACAAACACACTTCAGATGAAGCTTTGCATTCATTTTCAATCACAGTGAAGTTCGAGGACAACACAACAGTAGTGGGCCTCATCCGTGACAACAGTGACAAGGACTGCAGAGAAGAGGTGAAATGTCTGGTTGACTGGTGCAGAACCAACAACCTGGATCGGAACGTCGACAAAACCAAGGAGATCAACATCTAGTTCAGGAGGCGCCAGTCCAGCCACTCACCACGCCTCATCAATGGCACAGCAGTGGAGAGAGTAAGCAGCACAAAGTTCCTGGGGGTGCAGATAACAGACACTCTGACCTGGTCCCTTCATACCGGAGCTCTAGTAGAAAGAGCTCAGCAGTGCATGCGCCTTTTGCGTAAGATGAAAAGTGCACACCTCCCTCCGCCTATTCTTACCACCTTCTACAGAGGCAGCGTAGGGATCCTACTGACCAACTGCATCTCCGTCTGGTCCGGTGCCTGTAGTGCTTCCGACTTGAAGTCCCTGCAGAGAGTGGTGAGGACTGCGGAAAAAAATCATCAGCACTTCACTTCCTCCCATCCAGGAGATCGTGTAACCAGGGCTCAGAAATTCATCAAAGACACCTCCAAGCCCCACCAAGGACTGTTTTCACTGCTGGACTCTGGAAAGAGGTTCTGCAGCCTCTGAAGCAGAACCTCTAGGTTCTGTAACAGCCTCTTCCCTCAGGCCATAAGACTTTTGAACACACAAAAAAAAATCCATTAATTCCCCCTCAAACCCCCACAACCAGATTACCTGACGAGACTGTAAAATAAAAAAAGACAATATAACATACATTAAAAAACAAAAACAAAAAAAACCTGGATTATATTGATCTGTATAGCAGTTTCTCACGCATAGCTTCTATTTATATCTGCACAATGACTTGCTGCTGTTTTTAAATACTTTTTTTTTATCCTGCACTACGAGCCAATGCAACAAAATTTTGTTCTTATCTGCACTATAAAGTTCAAGTTTGAATGACGATAAAGCAAGTCTAAGTCTAATGATCACTAGGAAATCCATAACATGTAGCGAACAGGACTGAACGGAATTATGGGCGGAATTGAACAAATAGGTTAGTCTAGACATTCAGTCGTCCGTTTTCTGGTATAAAAGTAGTAATTATGCATGTAATGCATTTGTCTGGGCCAAAATTGTTAGTTATGTTTATTAACATATTTACTCATAGACCTTATTCTTTTATAGGCTTTAAGTTGAGACTTTTCATTTCTGCTGTCTCATGTTTTCTGCTCTCTTCTCGAGGTCAGCTTCCCAAAACACATCTTATCCCTCAGACACGGAGGCATCACACTCTCACATAGTCACACATACACACCCAATACACATCCATTCATACACACAAACACCATACACGCACACACCTCCGAAACTCACGACAATCAGGAGATACCAGAGAACTGGTTGTTTTGACCCAAAGAAGAAACTGTCTCTTTTCTCCCTCTTCTATCACCTCCACCCTGTCCTCTTTATCTCCTGGGGGGAGGAGGGAGGGGGAGTGAGGGGGAATATACGTGATGAGTTAGAACTGTGTGTCACTCTGTCATCGGACGTCCGCCCGGGGCGGTCACTAATTTTGTCCATCTTTGTACTCTTTTTTATTTAGTTTTATAATAAATCTTTTTTTATAAAATCATCAATGCCTCGCCTGGACTCCATCACTCAACCAGAGCAATAAATCATGTCTCCAAATGAGGTCAACCGTAAATTTGCCGTGACACATTTCTGTGTCATCTTGGTACCCATTTTAAATTAAGAGAAAGAGAAAGAGAGAGTTTCGGAATGTTTTAATTACATTTTTTTGCGATGACCCATTATGCACCAGCCTTAGATGCCAGTTCAGCATGATGAACTTTTCCGGTTCATCTCTCATAGAGGTCAAAACAGAAAAAAACAGCTCTAAACCTGGACTTAACATTGCTGCAAGCTTGTTGTACAGAACACTCTTGACACATTTAGCAAGAATCATCTCAAACAGTCGATTGTCACCCTGTAGGCTAAAGTGGATGGTGCCTAAATTTCAAGGTGACCTTTTGTCCAAAACTGGTTGACAGCAGAGTGACTGATTTATCTCAGTTCTATTAGGAGTGATGATTTCATTTAGATACAGATGGGATGTTTAACCCAGCAGCTGTCCTCATCAGACACACCAGACTGAGCCCCCTGGTTAATGGCTCCTGAGAAACCATGAGACTAATCGGGGATAAAAACAAAGGGAAAAAAAGTCAGACGTGTCAGAGAACCTGTTACTCGCCTCAAGGACCTCAGCCAAGAAACATTAGCAATGTTAGAGAGATTTGTGCAGAGGTGGTTCACTGTTCATGTTAAAGCCAATCAGGTTAATTGAAAAATGACCTGTCAGTTAGATTTTTTTGAAATCGCTCGCAACAAATACTGACGAGAAAGGCCACAGACATGATTATTGCTGGGATCCAATTTTAAAAATAGCTCTTTATGCTGACTGGGAGCCAATCCCAGCACAAGCCCAGGAGAGAAGATCCTGTCTGTCTTCTCCTTCAAGTCAATGGAAATGTTCCAAGTATAGTAAGCCAGTCCTTTTAGTGCATTATTGTGCTTAGATGAGCTCACTTGTCTGTTTTTTCTCATTTGTAACAGTGGTAAATAATCTTAAGGAAAAAGTGCAAAGAACATGCACGTTATTGATTAAAGCTTTGTGTTTAATGCCTATTTGTCATCAAACACAAAGCATGGGAATCTTTTCACAAAAGTGAAAGATGGTAATTTGACTTAGAGATGAACAGACTGAACAGGCTTTGCAAAAACAGAGTAAATCTGGCAACAAAGTGAACTAAACGATGACTCTGATCATATCATCTCCAAAGGCTTGGAATAAAGCAGCTGGATTGTCACTTGATGCGTGTTTGCTTTAGAAGTTTATTGCTCAAAGTGATGCTTTTTCCTCTGCTGAGAGGCTGTCACTTTGCTGGAAATGGCATCATTGCCTCTGTCTCATTACTGACTCAATGAAGGATTCGGGATATGTGTGAGTACATTCACATCAGGGCATCCTTAAACGAACCTGAGGCTGACATTATTGACTGTGTTTGGCAACACACCAAAGTGATGTTAATATATCAAAACAACAACTTTGCTTTCAGCAGCTAGTCTAACAGACATTTAAAAAGACCTTATTTCAGAAGTGTATATTTACTGACACGTTCTCTTTATACACTTTACAGTTGCATTGGCTGCTGTATCGTATGGAGATCCAGTGGAGTTGTTGAAGGATTGGGATGATGGTGTAAATGTTCAGGATGTATTGCTGTAGTCGAGTCTGGAGGTTATAAATGCATGGATGAGAACTTCAGTGGCGGATTGTGAGGGGGAGGGGTAGAGACGGGCTAATGTTTCTGAGATGGAAGAAGGTTGTTTTGGTGGTGTGGCTTAGGTTAGTTTTGAATGGGAGGTTGGAGCTCATAATGTAACCATGGTTGCGTACAGAAGAGGAGAGTGTAACACTATGGCCATTGATGAAAGTTTAATATTAAAGCTGGGGTACTTCTTATTAGCATCATACAGTACAAAGTACAATTCTTGGAATGATCAATGATTATTTCCTGTCTTTTAGGTAAAGAACTAGTTTAATCATAACCTTTACATCCTCTATGTCAAGGAAGGTCAAATTAATTTTAGTTCAGGGGCCAAATATGTGTGGACCACAGTTTTGAGGTGGGAAAAAGAGCAATTTTAACATCAATTGTGCAACAGTTTTTAATATCAGTCCCTTCCAGATCTTTACTTCAAAAATTTTTGATTTTGTAACTAATGTTTGTGTAATTTAGAGGAATCATGTGGAATTGTTTGTGAAAATATGCAAAATTTGTGGAAAAATTTAAAGTTCTTTCCATAATTTGCAATTAAAAATGACTGCATTCATGTTCTATAAACAAACGAAAACTGAAAGCCCCTAAACATATTGTAGCATTTCATTAGATTGGTGAATTTGAGTTACAGTATATACTACTGGATTATTTGGTCATTTACACAATTATTCATGTTTTGTACGTTATTTTTACTGTCTCCTGCGTGCCAAATTGGAGTCTCTAAAGGGCTGGATTTGGGCCCCGAGCCTTGAATTTGACACATGTGCTCTACACAATGTTAAAAATATTGAACCTATTGAGTTGTCCTGAATAATAGTGTAATTAAGTTAATTTATTTTTAATAAATAATTACATGTTTCATCTTATTAAGATTTGAAGGCATCTTTTGTCTTTTTGCAAAAAAATGTGAACACTTTTGTGATTTCTCCCCTTTTGACATATTGTGAGATTTTAGTTTTCCGAAGGCATTCCAGCTAACTGGAACTCTTCCTTTTATTTGTAGTTAGAGCGTCTACACATGGAGATATAAGGGCGAATTATGAAGGTTAAGTTTGTTTCACAGTTGTTGCAAAGTGTTACTTGTGTGAGAGTTTTTGCAGGATCATATTAGCGTGTGAGAAAATGGATTAGTTATTTAGTTGTACTATTATTCAGGAATTTTGTGCGTTTATGATTAAGCTGTCGTTCTAAAACTTCTTCAAATCTTATGATGTACGGTTCAAAAAAAAAAGTCAAAGGTGAAAATAAAAAGAAGAGCAGTCATATCGAGTTTGAGGCTACATCATTTACACTAGTTTTATGACAGGGAGAAAGTTGGGTAACACTTTACTTTATTTTGGCATTTTTTGGATTAGGTAGAGGGATCTAGTGGGGTTAGGTAGGGTTACGGTTAGAGTTGGGGTTCGGCAGAGATGGGGGTTCTGCAACCTGTGAAATCTGGAGCTTTATGTGGCTCTTTGACTCTTTTGCAATGGCTCCCTATAGCTGTTATTTCTTAAAGAAGAAGATGAACTAAAAATATGATTCATTCATTTTAGGTTTTATCATTATTTTATTCTCCACCTCCTGCAACATCTACAGACAATCATCTTTTCTTGCACCTGTGGCTAACCTTACGTTTTAAGTCTCTGGTAAGATAACTAACAAAAAGACTATTCTGGAAGAAAATATAGATTTTATTTTATTTATTTATTTATTATTTTATCTAACTGCCAATGTGCCTGCTTATTATATATGCTTGATACGTTGCAAGAAATTAGCAATTAGCATGTGTTGACTGACATGATCATGTGTAATGAAATTCAAGTTACTTTTTGTAGCCCTTCAAATATATTAACTCAAAAATATACAAAAAAAAAATTTTTTTTGGCTCCGGAAGGATTATATTCCAGGTGAGATTAGGCAAAATGGATCCTTTGAGAGTAAAGGTTGCAGACCCCTGGATTAGGGTAACGAAGGGTTAGAGCAGGGGTCTGCAACCTTTATTCTACAAGGAGCCATTTTGCCTAATCTCACTTTACATGAACACAATTTTATATAAAGAAGATTTTTATTTTTTTAGTTAATGTGTTTGAAAGGCTACAAAAAGTAACTTGACGCAGGATCATGTGGTCAACACATGCTAATTGCTCATTTCATGCCACACATAAAGCATGCATATTTAACCTGCACATTGGTGGTTAAATGAATCTGTCCCCACACAATTAAAATCTCTATTTTCCTCCAGAATAGTGTTTTTGTTGGTTTAGTTATCTTACCAGGGATTTAAAACTGAAGGTTAGTCACAGGTGCAGGAAAGTTAATGGTCTGTAGATGTTGCAGGAGGTGAAGTAGGAAAGTGGCTGAGTCATTGCACAACGTGATTTATTTTAGGTTTACAAATTGTTTTATCTTCATTTTATTTGTCATTAATCATTAATAGCCTCTGTAAAAAAAAAATAACTCTTTATTTAAAGCTATATGGAGCCATTGCAAAAGAGTCTGAGCCACATGAGACACAGGTTGTAGACCCCTGGGTTAGTATTGAACGACTGCTAATAACAGCCTTCATGACATCTTATTCATACTAATGACATGTGTCATGTCATAATAATGACAGCATAATGTCAGCCTTATGTATAACACTTCAAGTAAAGTGTGACCAGAAGTTGCAGTGAAGGATTACCTCAAAAACGTTGGATGATTTAGTATTACAGAGCCACAGCACAGAAGGGTTGTTGATTAAAAAGCTGTTTTTTCTCCCATCGCCCCTCTCACTTCGCCCCCTCGTTCTCAGTATTAGTCCATACATGTGCGCACCCACACTTCCACCCCCTTTGTGACACCTCGACTCAGCTGCAAGCAGCACTTTTGTTTCTTAATGAAAAGGCGCCGTGGGCTCATATTAAAGGTAAGACACATTTAACGGTCGTCGGCTGCGGTCGAGGAGTGGGATAAGTGCTCCTTCCTTTCACAGAGGGAAGGCAGACTCTGAAAATGGAAGTGTAGACCTTCTCTCCTCCTACACAGCCACACTCAGAGGGGCTCCGTCTCTCTCTGAGGCTCTCTGATCTTCTAGTCACAAAACACCTGCTGCCAACCCGCCTGCCTTCAGACATGCAAAGAGAGAAGTGAGAGGGAGAAGAGCAGAATCATGTTTGATAATTGCATGTAAAACAAGGGTGGAGCATGATTGAGCAAAGGTGGACTGGCGTCAGGTGCTGGCATCCACACTAGAGTATCAGAAACCTTTAGTCACCCGGGGATGTTTGTTGTCTTCAAAGGAGCTGAGGTAGCAGCGTGTGACTTGGTTGTTGCTCTTTTTCAGTGGCAGGCTTGGCTGATTGGTTGCTGCCTGCTGATAAACCCCCAGTGAAAGCTCCAGGTGCTCCCCTGGGGGGTATTTGTTGGCTTTTGTGGCCCAGCAATCCATTGTCTTGCTTTGTTCTTTCCTTTCATTTGTCAGCCTTGTCTCCCTGGGGTCTCTACCTTTCCATCTTCATGCATCCATAGAGTAGCAGCTCCATCCCCTCGGCTTTGTCTAAAGGATTTCTCCACGTGTCCCAAAGGGGGTAAAAGCTGAGGCCCTGAGAAGAAAGTGCATATTGATGTTGTTTTAATGTAGATGCAGAGACTCGTGACTTGCATTATTTATGGTTTTTATTTGTTTAAAAGCAATTCCGAGGATTAATTTTAACAGTGCGACAAGCATCTTTTTTTTTTTTTTTTTTGATAATTTCTTCCTCTGCTCGAATCATGAATGACTTGCACAACATATTCGCTCATGGAATTTCAGCTATTCTCAGGCTTCTAAGAAACTAATGTTAATGAATGTGACTGTTAGAGTAACATGCAAAGAAGTGAGTGATATTTAAGTGTCTAAAGCGGCTTGGCAAAAACAAACAAATATGTACTCAATCAGTATAAAATTAACAAAGGATTTTTCATTAAGTATTCATATTATTAAGAAGTATGTTACGCTTCATTTAAGATAATGATAATAGTTATTATTAAAGCAAATTTTAGGGGATGAAGTGCATTTGATACATTTTCATTTCATTTTCCAGGCTTTATTTGTGCATTTATTTACTTACTTGAGCCTCAGACGTTACAAGGATTTATTTTCCCAATCTGTTTCTGCCCTCTACTGGTACATATTCCACAGTACAGGGAACCAAACACTATGTTTTACTATGTCGATATCACCAGTGGAATAAATTAAAAAAAAAAAAAAAAAAATAGAATTTTCATTTGAGATTAAAAATCAAGATATATCGGCACTGTTTGGATTTTTTTTTTTTTTTTTTTTTTTTTTTGGTCATATGTTGAATTTTGAGTGAACACTTTTGAACTAGTTGCTTTCTTCTTTCAGTCTTATTTTACCCTAATAGTTCTCAATTTTTTGTAAGTTTTTTTTGGATTTCATACACATTAAGGTACAGAAATATGACAAAAGTATTCAGGTTTGTTAAACTTATAAATATGTAGATACAAACCATACAGTGTTCAAGCTGGAAGCTGTGGATAGCGGTGTACTTACTGTAAGTCTGCTCTTTGACTAGAGGTTATGCACGTTGTTGCCTGCAGATGGCAGCAAAATCATGCTTGTTTATTTTGCTTTTCACCTATAAAGCCTTTCAGTTTTTTTTTCAGGTGTTAAGACAATAAAGTACATTATTTAAGAAAGTTCTATGTGTCCTGGAACACAAAGCACTTTTGAACACTAGTAAATTTACTAGAAACATTATAAACGTTTTAATGACTTCCTTGTGTTTTGCTCAACCAAGAATACACTAAATACAGTTAAACCAGGTGAGCACAGATTACAAAATATGAACATAACTTCAACACAGTTGTCAGTTTCTACAACAACATTCGCAGTTTGATCTCAAGTGGGCAAGTACGTTTTTCAATATTATGATGCCGTAGTTTACACTCACACACACGAGAAACTTTGCTGGAAATCTGTGTTTGACAGAAATAACCAGCTTAAATTGAGAGTTCTTACAAATGCCAATTCATTTACTTCACATAATGTTGTACTGCAAGCCTTGAATAATGTTTTGGTGGCGTTGTATGGGACTTTGTGAATTTGGAGGAATAGAAATCACCCGAAGAAAATCTCCTGGCGGGCCCAACTAGATGATCTGTAAGGGCCGCATTTGGCCTGCGGACCTTGAGTTTGACACACCTTGACTATGCACAGTTAAGGACAACCATATTATGATTCCCTGAAAAGAACACAGTTGGATAACAACCAAAGATTGGTCAAAGACACCTTGGGTTGTTTAAAATATTACACATATTTATATTGATTCAAATAATCTGCATAGATTGGCATTTTTTAGGTGTTTCTTGCTCCGTGATTGATTTGCAACGTTCTACGCTACATCTTCATTAAAATACTATTTTATAGGCTATGAAAGAACAGAGCATGGAAGATATGAAGACAAACATTTTCACTAATACTTTTTGAACTTCTATTCCTCTAATGTGGAAGATTAAAAGGTAAACCAGTTTAAAACCCATATTTGATGTAAATCAGTGGAGACAGAGAATGTGCAGAGATCTCAACGCCTGCAGCTTCATTTCTGTGAAGCTTTTCTTGCATTTCTGTTTGTATTTAACTCTTCACCTCACATCCCTGAAGTCAGACGAGTGTTTCCACCTGTGCCTCTTCATCGCCCCTCATCCTCCTCTCGCCTCCCTTTTCCTCCTCTCCTTCCCTCCCCACAGTCACGTGTCTCTCTGTGAATAGCGTGTTAAGTGGGCTTCAGCATCTGGTGCATTTTGCCTGCCACATGAATCACATTAATGACAAATGCGAGAACGTGCGTCTTTGCCAGATACTGGAGCGGAGTGCTGCTGTCACATCTGCCCTCCAACATTCCTGTGTGTTTCTGTGCTGATGTGGAAGCCAACACAGTCTGCTAACATCATTACATGATCTGTGGAGAACCATTATGTTGTCACACAAGACTGTCATTATATCTTTATTTTCTGCATCTATTAGTGCCAATACTAAGAAACTGTCGTTTGAATAGAACAGAGTTAACAGAGTGTGCTAGGGCTGGGCAATATATCGAGATATCAACTTTTCTTACATAATACAGAAAATGACAATATTGCCTAAATCGAGATTTTTTTTTTTTAATTGTTTTTCTTTATACATTCACACAGTTGAAAACACATCATACAAGTATTTAATATTATTCATTGAGTACAGTCAAACAGTGTCATTTAGAATTTTTCCATATTTGTGAGATATACTGTATATTTCATAGTTTGTTTTGTATTAAAACACTTGTTTTAGGAGTCACTGATTTCGTTCCTTCTCAGAACAGCTTTAAAAGCTCATACATTTCTGAGTGCATCCTAATGCAGACCTGCCCCTAAACAAGCCACACTACAGAACTCACTCACACGTGCTGTCCCTTGTAGGAGAAAAAGATAAAAGTGGCACATTTTGTGCAGCTGTTTGTTAATAAATGTGCCTGTGTGGCATTTGGCATCAGAAAATTTAACCCACAATTGTCTTTCTGGTCAGACTTTATTGAGTTATAATATCAAGAGTTATATCTTATATTGCCATTTTCAAAAAAAAATATTGAGGTATGAGTTTTGGACCATATCACCCAACCCTACAATGTGCACAGCAAACTGTGGAGCAGCAGTTGCTACTATTGTGCAAAAGATAAAAAAAAAACTCTTTGGATTCCCGTGTTGCTGGATGGTGTTTCTGCAGGGCTGCACACACAGGTCAACACAACGCGTCTGTCTGCTACGAAACGTGTCTCTTTGACCTTTGTGGCCACCTTGTCTATCCTCATTTAATACTACTAATCAGAGCTGCTTGCTTTTTATTTAACACTCCTATTATCCTCAAATATTAAACACATTTTACCTTTGGGGTCCATCTGACCCCAGGGATAATTGCCTCCAGAAAATGATTTTCAGAAAATTGTTGACCAAGTTTTTGTGTAAGGCACAAAAGTTTATTCGTTGAATACATAAATAACCCCTTGATAATGAAACCTTGATATGTTCTTAAGCGCCACCATCAGGCCAAACATTTAAATTATAATGAATTTATCACATTCTTGACTCTCACATAATTGATGTTGGTGAGCCCCTCTTTCCTCTCATAAACATATTTATTTACTTATTTTTATCTCCTTTTTTGTAACATATTTAGGGTTATTCACTATGAAGTTTCATTTATCCCTCCTCTTCTGTTATCTGGGCTTGGGACCCATGTTAAACAAGTTTTACACAGCTAAAACAGCTTGGGGTCAAATTGACCCCAAAGGAACACCAATGTGTGCAATTTTCTTTCCTAATAATTTGTACCCATCAAATTAGGAAAAGTCATGAAATATGAAGCAATAAAAGACAAATCAACTATTGTTTTTTGATTGATAAACATTGAATGGGGTCAAATTGACCCCAAGGATAATAGGAAGGTTAACCCATCCAATTTTTACACTTTTGTTATTTTTTGCATTGCGTTTCTTGACATGAATTGCACAAGTTCCCCTGATTTCCCACTGTGTGCGTACTGTAGGTATTGTGTTGTAATCATTGCACACCTGTTTATAAATTTATAAGTGAGTGTTGAACTGTGTGTTCTCTTCCTCAGGAGAATGTTCACAGACTCCATTATTTAAAGGCATGGCGAGCCTGTCAGCCTGGCAGAGTGGTTTCTTTTTTTTGAGCAGTGTAAGTGTTAGTCAGTACCTATCTGCCTAATTACAGTTGAATCAGAAAAAATGTTGATAGTTTGTGTATTACACACACACACTAACTTCTGAAAGTCTCGCACATCAGCGCGTCTGAGGGTAGACGCGCACTACGCTAGGAAGATGATGCAGGAAATAGTTGGAAAATAATCCAGATTCAGTGAATTGCAGGAGTGTACAGTATGTTGTCATTTTTTTACCAGCCACTAAAATGTAGTGTAAAAAAAAAAAAAGATAAATATTGTTCATCTGCTGCTGTTCAAAGACTATAATACAGTGGTTCACAAATGTTTCTGGGTTGTGTGTTCCACCTCAGATATTTTTATTCTGTTTTTATTTTTCTTAAAAAAATTTTTTTTTAAAATGAAAGTATAGAATACAGTTGAATGAGATTGTGTGTAAAAACATGATTTTAATCAGTATGTTTTTCATCAATTACAATACATTTTAGGTGACCCCCAAGGTTGAAAAACACTGTTATAGTGCATTTTATTTATTTATGTATTTATTCAGTTTATTTCCGACATGGTTGCATTCACAGAAGTTTTGTTATTCTTTTTTTTTTTTTTTGTACATGCCGAAAAAGGAGACTAGATAAGCAGTTTGCTTATCCAAGTCCCGTCCCCTGTTTTGTACACAGAAAATTTACATCAAAGCTTGTCTCTCTGGTCAAACAGTCTTAGGTTGTTCTGAGCACAATTTCATTGCATTGCAAGAATATGAATTGTTTTTCACTCATGGTTGTGATAATAATGTTAAAACGTGGATATGTTTGTTCTTTAATTATTGACAGAATGCATTATGCATGTGTGTGTTGAAGCGAAACCTGATTATATATGAAAGTGTGTGAATATATGTATGTTGTTTTAAGTAAAACGTGTGTGTGTGTGTGCATGCGTGCGTGAGTGTGTGTTGCATTAACCTGCTTGCCACAGATTGAACCTGAGCGCTGATTAGATTCATTTCTAACAGGCGTGTTAAGCTGTATTTGAAATGGCATACTAATGTACTACTCGTAATAAGTCTGACGATAAAATGAGAAGTAGTGCGTTCACATTAGATAGTATGAAAAGTATGCGAGAAATACCCAAATGTATAGTATATTGGGACATCTTTTAGATATATACTAGTCATACTTAACTGTCCCCTGATGCATTGCGAGTGGAACGTAAAATCATCCTGGGATCGGCTTCAAGCTAAAAGCCAAACATCCCCCTTTCAAAATAAAAGCATCTCTTCTTGTCTTCCATTCGTTTTTAACGCTTTCTTAAATAGGGCTCTTGTTTTGAAGTTAACCGGAAGTTTTGCCAGTTGCACAATGGCAGGTCTCAAAAAAATTGTTTCTGCGAGTTTTACGGCTCAAATGACCACATGTTGATATTCTAACTTGGTCAATTTTTTGCTAAAAACTAGGGATGTAAAGATTAATCGTGAGGCAGTTAAAAATAGATTCAAAGGTGTCACGGTTCACATCGATACTCTGAAATTGAATCGCAGTACTTAGAAAAAAATAATAGTAATTTTTTTTTTTTTTTTACAGCAAAGGGCGCTATCTATTTACAATTTGAAATTCAGGACGCACCACCGTGTTTTAAATCAGAAGTGTGGAAGCCTTTTGGCTTCCTCAAGACAATGAAAGATAAAAGAAAATAATACAGTATTTTTATTTTCATTTTCGAAGGAAAAAAATGAATATTTTTCAATCAATTGTCTACTGTCTCATTTTGTAAAATAAATCGTGAGAAAATGGTATCGTGAACCCAGTATTGTGAATCGAATCATATCGGGAGTTGAGTGAATCGTTACATCCGTACTAAAAACGCTTTCAGAACTTTCAAAGGTGGAGAATCAACGGAGATATTTACACTCACTGTGCTTCTGTTTTTTTTTTTACCGTTGTAGGTTCGAAATGAATCTTGGGCAACTTGGAAGTATACTTCACTGGGAACTGTCATCGTCCTAATCCTCCAACCACACTTTAAGTATATAGTAGACAGTATATACTCATTGGAGTATGCCATTTCAAACACAGCCTTATTGTGACTTTCTTTGATGCATACTGTTTGAGACACGTGCAGTCAAACACTCGTCTGTCCTTTGACCTCCTCAGTGTGACTCCTGGATGAAAACAAAGTAACAGAGCGTGCAGAGGCAGTCGGAGCGTTTTAGAGGAAGCATCTGCCTGACATTTAATTGATTTTTCCAGACCTGACGAACAGGCGTGTGTGTGTGTAACAGAGTCTGCCATTCACAGCTCCAGAAAAATCCATAGAGTCTGGCGTTGCCCTGGTAACGGGGATCTGTTAGTTCAGCTAATAGGTGAAGAGAAGGCGTGATTGTGGCGTTGCGTTGGTTAATATGAGACCGGTAATGAAAAAACAAAACACAATACAAAAGTGACACTTGGGAATCCATGGTGAGTGCATTTCCTTGTTTATTGTCTGAGACGCAGCGTGGTGGCCAAGCGTTAAGAATGAAGAAAGGCTTAACATTTACATTTTTTTTTTTAACCAAATCCCTCTGGATTTTTAGAGCTCCTCCTCCCTGTCCCTTCATTTTTCCAATTTTTTACTAAAAATGATAATCCATGCATCGACTCCTGATGATCTGGCATTGCCTAAAATCGTTTTTCTCATTTGTCAGGATTTTTCACTCTTTTTGAATTTCACCACACTGTAGAGAAGCACAGAGTATAAATTATGCATCCCCCCCCCCCCCCACATCTCTTCATCCCTACCTGTCTCTTCATGCTTCCTCACTTTTGCACCATTTTGCTGCTTAATTCTCATCTATTTTGTCGACAAACATCATTAATAAGCTAGAAAGAAGCAGCGAGGTGGGGGTGTGATACTAATTAATGGCTTTGCTTTGGTTCCTCTGTCACTTTACTCAACCTCCCGCTAACTGTAACGCACACAGATGTACACAAGCTCCCAGCGGCTCTTCTTCATTATTTGTGTGTATAAAAACAAAAACAAAAAAACAATCAGCAACATCAACAAGGTGCCAGTGAGAGAGGAAAAACCACCACCTGTCACTCAAGACAGCCTCCTTTTTAGCACACACCCATGCGCACACACACACACACACACTTGCACTCTCACATGTGTGCCCGTCCGTACTTTTCCGCCACACTCTGTTCCCAACCAATCACAGGATGACTTTCTCTGAAAGTGAGAGGGAGGAGGAAAAGCTGTGCTGGCTGATTGACAGCTAGCACCCTACAGGTGGAGAGAAGAACTGAGGGAACGAGAGAAGAGGGGAAGACAACAGGAGAGGAAGCAGAGGAGGAGGAGAAGAAGAGCAGCAGCAGACATCACACACACACACACACACTCACACACACACACTGGGCTGTTCCTCCCATCCTACCTGGAGAGCTCTCCATCCTTGGCAGACTGTAGCTGATTTACCACCACCACCACCTCCGTGCACTTCCACAGACGCTCCAACATGAGCCAGTGCAGGAAAAGGTGCAAGAGGCAGATCAACAAAGTGGCTCGCTACTTCTACCGCTTCCTAATGGGAACCCTCACCCAAGGTAGGTACCCCAAAACTTTTCGCACCCACAGGTTTGCCTGTGTGGAGCGCACAGATGTGGGGCTCACTGGACTTTCTTATACACTTACCTAAAAATGGTGGTTTAGGCTATTTAAGTTCCTATTCAGTTCTTGTTGATTGAGTGGATACACAAGTTCATTGATCAAAAACATATGCACACATTTCAATGTTCTGGAGTGGATTTGTAACTGCACATGGCCAGTCGGGTATATTTATGTGATTTAAGTTCTTATATTTCATCTCCAGAAAGCAAAACCCAGTCCTTCAGTTTTCAGATAACAGCCTCTTCTTCTCTGCGGGGCATCTACACATCATTATATTCCTGCATTAATGATATGTTTTACCACAAGTAGCACTTTTTTATGCTAAACTGAAAATCAGTCATTTAGGCTACATGGACTCCCTTCCTTCTTCTTTTCATGTCTTTTTCTCCATCCAGAGCTGAGCTCATTTTTCCATTTACAGCTCTGTCCTCATCGCTCGTCCCATGTTCTCTCTGGAGCAGTCGACTTGTTTTCTCCCAGGAAACATGTGGCATTCCACCTTCATTGATAAACTCTCAGTGGGAGAGAGACACACATTCGCCTTTTATCCAGCTCTCTGTATGACATCAGCTCTCCTCACAAGCTTCTCCCAGCTCACAACTTCACAACGCTAACAGAAGCGCTGGAGTACGAGTGTTTGCACTGAGCGATTTTATCTATTTACATGACATTAGAGGGACTTCTTTCCCTCATAGCCCCACACTTTCTGTCTCCCAATGGCATTCAAAATCATCTTTTCGACAGTGTGTTTTTTCAATAAGAGGTGCTCTCACAGCTGGGAGGAAGTCACTGTATAGATCTGGAGTTGGGGTAGGGTGGGGGCTCTATTGAATCCCAACCATTGAACCTGTTTGTGAAGGTAAACCTGTGTTTATACGACCTTGTCAGCTGAGCGAGTAGTGAATACTAATTAAAGCACCGTACACACTCGTCTCCACCTCACTTTTTCTTCTTATCTCCTCCGTTTTTGACACCCACAGAGAGCTATGAGCGTGAGCGTCAGCTTTGGCCCCTACAGGAGAGGTCAAGATAGACATTATAGCTAATATGGGAATCTGTCAGTCATCTAAATAACCACAGCAGGAGAAAACATCAGGTGCTGATTAACATTTCCTTTAGTTGTCACAGATGCTGCAGTTTTAGAAAGCAAGTATTTAATTAATAGCTGTGATTAAATGTTTTTCTCTTCACTTTAATCATTGCACATTTGAAAACCTGATGCTCAACGGAAACCGTAAATAGCCTATTTATTCCTCATGTTCACACTAAATGTATTTTATTAAATTGCATAACCCTTCAAATAGTCAACTCTTCCCCACCCCTTCTGTTGTCGTACCCTGACTCCCTCTTCCCTGTTCCCTTCCCATTCACTAAGGTGTAACACTGCCCTCTCTTTTTATATACTCCCTTCAATAAGGTTTCTCTTAACCTTCCTTAGGGAGGGCTGGTGATAGTCACAATTAATCAATAAATGCATTTATTTAATTGCAATAATAAAACATGCAGAGCTGTCATGAAAAGATTGCAGTACATGTAGTGTTGACCGCTGGAAAAAATAGATAGATAAAAATTAAACCCTGAAAAGGAGCAAGTGAGGATGGATACGTGTTATTACATTGTTTACCCTGTAAAATAAATGAAATAAAATATACTCTTTGGAGGGCTAGCGTCAATGTTAGGTCCTTGTAACAGACTTGCGTTCCTGGGTATCATCTCTTTTTTGGTCCTTGCTTACCTTCTAAATTTAATTCAGTTAAATTCTGCTTCTTCCAAATGTTTTACAGTTTTTGGTTTTTTTTTTTAATCATAAATGCTCTAAAGTTTGACAGATAATAGCAAAGGCATGTGGTAGTATTAAAAAGGTTGGAGTTCAGCCAATGTGATGGCATTGGTCTTTATTTAAAACCATTTTTGCAAGGCAGAATGTTGAATTTGCTGTTATGACGCACACACACATATATACACATAAGATCTAATGATGGTTTTTTGTTATTTCACTGTTTCTATTGCTCGCTAAACTGCTCAGAGATTAGTTACTCGTTTCTTTGTGTGTGTGGAATTTTCCCATGTCCCATGGCTACTGATGTGGCCCTGCATGCCTGTTGGAAAGGGGAGGGGTTAAAAGAGACGTGTGCTATAGGCTGTGGGAGCCAGGAGGGCTGAACTGTTACACAGGGATTTCATCAAGGCTTTTTAACATTTGGTGTTTGAGAACTGTGGCATTTTTGCCCGTGCCAAAAGTGGAGGGAGTAGAGGGATGTGCCATTTATATCAGGCACCAGGAGACAGAATCTGCTCTGTGTGTAAAAGGGAATTATACACAACATTAAGAGAGTCTCTGGGTAATCAGGATTGGTCAGGACTCGCGGGTCATTTCTGCGTATGTGATGACGTTTATGATCACCACAGCTTCTATTTTTTTTTAAACTTTGCCCACTAATTAGTTTTTATCATTGGCTCCTGTAGGGTAATCAAGGCCGTGTGTGTATATGTGTGTGTGTGTTTTGTCTCACTGTCCGCCCTGAAGCTTTGTTTACCTCGATTTATCAAATGAGGCGAGCTCTGTGTTCTGCAATTAAAAGGTTTTAAGTAAGATTAGTCTCGTCTTCTCAACCACAGGCATTTACATTTTTTCTTTGCTAAATGTGTAATAAAGACGTCACAAAAAATGTATTAAAAATGTACATTTTTATATATTTTCACAGGGGTTGAATAGATGAGAATGTTATTCTGGTCTTCCTTTTCCTTCATTTTCACAGTATTTTCAGCTCAAATGTTGGACACCACACCACAGCTCTTTGGTTTATTAGATCTCCTTTTGTCTTTTCATGTAATCTTAGACACTGGTGTTCATTTTAAGATCAAAATGTAGGGTTCACACAACACTTTTATAAAGCCTCTTTTGTGTTTTGTTTTTGTTATTTAGTGCTTCAGTCCTGTCATCATAAGAATGTTAAAGACAGTATTGTATAATACGTTTGAATTTTTTTATTTTTTTTTGACATGAGGCCAGTTGTTGAGAAACTGGTTAAACTCACAGTATTTATGTACCAGTATTTATCAAAGCAGCTAAATGAAAGGAATTTTGATGCTGAAAGCAATAATGTAATGTGATGCAGTTCATCACAGTAATTACAATTCTTCCCTGGCAAGTTTTTTTTCTAGATTCCTCAAGATCCTTTCTTTGGTAAAACATCTCAGCCAACGTTGTTTGTGCGATTTTAATAGTGTTCACAGACCTGTTCACTAACCACTGCTGCTAATTTTTTTTTGTATTATTTATTTTATTTTTACTTATCAAATTACACATTACCTCACTTTGTCAATGACTAGCTCAAGACAAATTTGCTCCAAATCAATATTTTATGTGGAAAGATTAATGTGTTTACTTGCTGTGCGCAGACCAGCGTTCCTTGTTGCTCATTTAGGCTAATAGAGATGATCATGTGGTCATTTTTCCATCTCCCTCGCTGCATATTTCTCCCTGAACTCTAGAAAATTAGATGTACAAACGCTAATAAATGTAACATTCCTTCATTCCCTACTTAAGATGGACTGACTTTTATTTGGGGGTCTTACATTTTTAAAGAAAACAGATTTTTTACGTGTTCTTTTCGTATAATGCACTGACCAACTACTGTTGGCTGATTATTTTCCATGTTCTGCCCTCCCGATGTGTTGCACTGGCATGCATCTCAAATGAATATATACATTGTTTTGATCTGAGAGATAAAAGAAACAGGTTTCACTGGAATTTCAGCAGCAGCACATCCCGGGGTCCAGGATGATTTTCTGTGCAGCTCACAAATGGAATGACCAAAGAGATTCTGTTATCAAGCTCTTTCTTTCTTTCCAATGAATTATATATGTTCAGTTTGAGCAAAGACCATTGAGGTGATGGGCTTTGTATGAGTTGATTTTTCAATGATCTCCAGTGCAGAGACGAAAAAAAAAATGATAGTGGGATAGCAACTACTGCATTGAAAAACAAATTCAGTGATTCACATTTGAGCATCGCTTTGGTAATAATCATTAGTCACTGTTGCAAGCTTTTATTTTGCACCAGCGTTAAATAGTTATAGCAAAGTGATGGGCAGACACTTGTGTTAGATTTGATGTGTAAATAAGGTTTTTCTCGACCATCTTCCCAGATCTTTTAATTGAACAGCTTCAAGGAAAGATAACAAAAGTTGGACTGTTTCTCAGTGTTGTTTATTCTAAGTTAGTCTAAGGCTGAACGATTAATTGCATTTGCGATATTATCGCGATATCATAAAATGCAATTTTATTTAGTAATTTATTTTAGGTTTGTTGGGAGTTTGATTTCCCTAGAAAACGTCCAATTGGTTAAAGCAGATATTAGTTCTCCTTACTTTTCCTGCTCTTTAGTATGTGTGACGTTACTGACTAGATATTAGTAAGCTTTATTTTTTATATTTTTTATTTTGTTTATTTATAGACTGGCCTGTTAAGTTCATAGAGTGTTAAAGAAGTGCAGTCCACATGTTTACATGTTTCATGAAAAGTGAAGTTAGATACGTTGAGGAAGTAAAGCCACAGATTTGTTTGCTTTATTCTTGTAATCTGTGCTTTAAAATGTATATTTTATATTTATTTAAAGTTTAAATGAATCTGAAATTGTTTGTTATGAAACAGACTGGTTTATTGCTTGTGTTCATTGAAAAATAAATGACAAGATGCCCTTGAAAAAATATTCGCATATTAAATCGCAATATTGAGGGAAAAAAAGTGAAGTGTCAGGTGTGAGATGACTGGAAATGGTAAAAACTATAGAAATAAATCTATTCAGGAGGCACTAGATCAGTGCTTTTCAACCTTGGAGTCGGGACCCCATGTGGGGTCACCTGGAGTTTCTGAAAAATTTAAATAGATTTTTGAATTATTCTCTTTTTTATTATTAAAATTACACATTTTTAAAGGTATTTACAAATGAAATTCTTTAAAAGTAGGTGTTATCACTCGTTATTCTATCATTATGCTCTATAGCAGTTTTTAAATAGTAAATAATTTTCTAAGCAAAATGTTGTAGTTGGACAAAAGGGGGTACTTGGATTCAGAAATAGGAGAAAGGGGTACTTGGGGGCAAAAAGTTTGATAACCACTGGTTTAGAGAAGCAACCTAAATAATATCTTTCACAGTTGTATGGAAGAAAATGCTATTAACACATATTTTGGTTTTTAGAATACATCCTGATGGATATCATTGGCAATTGGCAAAAATTAGATTTTCGATTATTTTTTTCAAAGCACTTAAAAATTTGCAATATAAAAATAGTTTTTATCTACAAATTGATTTAATCATTTTTTTTTTGCCCAGCCCTATAATATGGTAAATATTCTAGAGTTCTTAGTTGATTTTTTTTTTCTTTCTTTTTTTCACTTGTCTGCACATGCTGTCAAAGGTCAACACTACAACAAGTGCAATCATTACGAGACAGCAATGCATGTTTTGTTATTGCAATGAAATAAATTAATTTATTTTATTGCTTAATTGTGACCATCACCAGCCCTCCCTAAGGAAGGGTAAGAAACATTTTATTATAGGGAGGATATGAAAAGGGAGAGCAGTGTTACACCTAGGGGGAGGGGCAGGAAATAGAAATGGTGGGGAAGAATAGCTTGTTTTACAGTGAGAGTGAGATGTGAAGTTGTAGAACATATTGTGCTTATTATGTTGTTCTCACTTTAAAAAGCTACTTTCTACATATGCAAAGCTCATTCATGGCTGTGATCCTTCCTGGTCTACAGCTTTTGCTCATCTCACTGCATCCATTGCCTGTGTTGCCCTTTTCCTGGTTTAGTCTCTAGAATCAGTCTGATTTCAACCTCAAGCCACCTACAATATCACGCATCAAACTTTAATTGCTCCATATCCTCTTGCACCATCCAGTCGTGTTTGTTGTATTTTTGTACAAATGGTTTTCTTCCTTTCTTTAATCAGAACTTATCTCATTTCAGCACCTGTAGTGTTTATTCAGTTCAACAATATCTGTTTCACAATTACCCTCTTGTTTCTGTCAAACACCATTACCCACCCGTCTATCACTTCCTCTCTGTTTCATTGCAAACTTGACATTTAATGTCAGTTTGAAACATAATGAATAAAACATTCTGTCTAAGATGTTAGGGTTCTGACAGGTGCTTTCTTGGAGCACGTTGTGTAGGCGCACTAGTTGGCTTTGTTTTTATATATGAAGAGTAGTGAGGCATATCACAGTGTGTGGTAATGCAATTCACAGTGTGGAGGAACTGTTCATTAGGATAAGTTATTCAGAGCTTGTGTGCTTTAGCAGGCAGGTGAAGAGGAGATACTTCATACAGCTGAGCTCGGTCTGGGCTGAAATGAGTGCATAATAGGAAAAACACAGCTGGAAGTGTAGGGTTGGAGTCGACACATGTGACATAAAAGAAACATACGACATAGATTTAGGTCCATCCCCACAATGTTGTTCAGCATCTTCTGCAATTACCGAGTATCTGGCACCATTCCCGTGTTTTGATAGATTAAGAAAAGATTTGTATGAAAGTAAAGTAAAGTAAAAGAAAGATGAAAAACAATGAAGTAAACGCACCAGAAGGAATTAATAGAAAACAAAAAGCAACATCCGTCATAGCTAAGTGCTCCCACACCCATTTTAGGAGCTTGATTTGATGCCAGACGTGAAGAATCTCACTTAAAAGATCTCGCTGATCGGTTTCTCTCTGTTGACGATGACACCTCCTGACTGGCACGTTTCTCAAGTGGTATAAAAGCAGTAGCCCTTAAAATAAACTCCTGTTGGAAGTTAAAGGCCTAAGCTTGGGCTTGTAAAATGTTCCTCTTTGAAGCTATTCCAAAGATGTCGTTTTCATTTTTTTTATTTTATGTTTTTACTTGTGCAGACCGTTTAATGCACAAACATTTCTAACTCAGATCAGGTTATTAAGGAAAAAGCAACAGCTGGTTTGTAGATGCATTCTGCTCCCTGTGTAGGCTGAGTAATCGTGTTTATCTGTTGTTGCTTGCTTTCTTACGCTTTGTGTTCTTTGGCACGAGTCCCAGAGTTTTAGTCCTAACTCTGCTCCATATGCAGTTCAGATTTCCTTCTCTCCTGAGATGATTGAGTCAATGCTCACTCTGTACCTCCCTCTAATGGCTTTAGTTTTAATATGATTTATAGACGATGTTTCACCTCTGACCAACTCTCTGTGGGTGCAAACATTAGTGGAAGGAGGTTTGAAATGACTCATGATTATATTTTTGTTTTTTTTTGTTTTTTTGCCAAACCAAGCACAAACAGTTCTTCTAAAAACCAGTTAATTTTGGCCTGTTGTTTGATCAGCAGCAGCTTGTAGTCAAGTTTCCTGTACCAGCCAGTTGTGGACTGACCATCTGTCATACCAGGCATTGTCCCGCTGGGCTGTCGACCCAAAGTGGGCTGGTCCAGTCCGCTACGTTTTTTTTACTCACGAGCGGGTGGAGGCAGACATGGCCAAAAATGGTCCAAAAGTGGCAAAAACATGACAAGAAAAAATTGTAAAGTGACTAAAATGAGCCAAAAGTAGTCAAGATTGGAGACTAGAAAATGGACAAATATAGACGAACCAGGTGGTATGTAATGGCAAAAGGTAGCAGCTTAAATGGTCAAAATGTGGTAAACAATAGTGAAAAAGTGGAACAAAAAGAGGCAAAATGTAGGCGGGAAAGGAATCAAGTGTTTATTGGTATTTATTGCTTATTTGGATGAAAGGTGGCCAAAAAAAATGTACTAAGTGTCAAAAAGTACTTGCAAAAATGTACAACAAATAGGAAAAAAGGGATATTCATTGGCAAAAGGTAGCTAAACTCTGGGGAAAAAGTGTCGGACGTTTTTGAAAATGGGACAAAGGAAGTTGCAAAATGGACAACAAATACAGGTAAAAAGGGGTTAAAAAGTTTCCCCTTTTAAGGTTCTCTGGGGAGTAATAATTAAATTATGACATAAAGCGTTCCACATGTTCAGCATCACTGACTTAATAACGGCTTCTCCGCAGAAAATGCCAGGGCTGAATTTTGGTTACTGGTCCCAGCCATGATGTTAGGTGTCTCCTTCCCTCACCTGAACCCAGCAGCCATCTGCTCCATGTTTCCTGTTGTAATAACAGCCTTTCTCAGTGTGCATCCTCTCACAATTTGGCTTCAACCTCCACTTAGTTCACCTCCAACTCATGGCTTCTGTAACCCTTTACACACAAAAATCACATCTGCTAAAAATAAAGGCTTTTATTTGGAGGCGTGAGTTGAGAGTCATGGTTGAAGGTATAGAGTGCAAAGCATTTGCCTTCATTGCTTCTTGATTGTATGAATAAGGAGGTTTACGTTCACTTTTCTGTGCATCTGCAGATCTGACATTACTATTGATGTAATGGACCAATGTAATAGACAGCCTATAGCACGTGTCAAACTCAAGGTCCGGGGACCAAATTCAGCCCTTTAAAGCTACCTATTTGCCCCGCAGGAGAAAGAAAAATGACAGCAAAAACATGACTCAGTGACCACGTTTACATGGGAGCTTTAATTTCTTTTTAAAGCGGAACAAAGTGAATTCCTCTTTAAACTGACCTTGTAAACACTTAATTCCTAATGCTAATTTATATCCAAATGAAACTTTAATCTGAATAAAGTGGCTGTTTTATTCCGATTTTAATTCCGAATTAGATAATTACGCTTTCTTTTAAACACTTGATTTCCTTAATTCCGCTTTAAATTAATTTGGGTCGTTCAGCGCTTGCGCGACTTACTGCGATGACGCGTTGGTGACGACATAATCCAAGAAGGCGGCGGCCCGGACTCCAGACTAGACGACTTAATAAGAGCCTTACAAGACATGGATATAATGAAAAGAGTGGATGGACAGAAGCATAAACATGCAAACTTTCGCACGGACACACACGGACCTCGGTAAACGGAACAGGCATAATTATATTATATAATAATTTTATACATGGAAATGCAAACTCGGGCACGTGAGTGATAAAATTGCTCGTTCAAACTGGTCCATATTTGGCCCCTAAACTTAAACTAAAATGAGTTTGACATCCCTGCCCTACAGCTAATTATCTGCTTTTTTTTTTTTTTTTTTTTTGAGTATGTGGGAAATAGCATAGTAATGTGTTTTAAAAAGAAAAGTTAAAGGACCTAAACTATATTATTGTACCATTTTTATTCTTTGGAATGATCAATGAAAATGTGACAGAAAGCGAAGATTAATGAATCTCTATTCTGGCTTCTGTTAGCTTTTAACCGTTGTGTTAAATGTTGCAAGACATAACGTCATTAATGGCAATTGTGATATTAAATGTACTGTAAGTGCAAAAACCCTCAAAGAAAACTTTTAATGTCAAATCTAAAGTTAGAAGAAATGTCCTCTAAGGAAGGAATACTTAAAGCTCCCTTTTTTTCAGAAGGGACCATTCTGTGGTCCTTTCTGTGTGACAGATCTATAGTAATGACTATCAAGAACATATCCTTTAACTGTGTATCATTTGTATCATATGCGTTATGCACTACCACAAACATGATTTGTGAATACTCACTCAAATCAAATACATAGGCCATATGTAGCACTCTGGCTTGCATTAGACTGTTTTGCACAACTCAGATTTTTGTGATGTCACTGTCGTATGTTGTGCCATATGTTCACCCTGAGCATGGCCATCAATCCAGTTTATACATGTATAAAAAATGGTGTAGACTATAACTATATATTTGTATCCAAACAGCTCATGGTCAGGCTCAAGGGAGTGGATTGAGTGGATTTGCACAATACTTAAAGCTACTGAAAAATGAGTTAGACTTATTGTGTTGATAAAGGTAATATAGCATGTTATATAATATAGTGTATAATAATATTGTCCATCAGTGAAACTAAAATTCTTTATCGTTCCCTTGCTCAAAAAAACAAACTACTTTAAAGTGAGAAGATTATTTTCTACCTATACATGCCCTGCTCTGATCCTAATTTCAGAAACTTCATTTTACACCTGATGTGAACTCTTTTCTTTTCTTTTTTTCAGTTTTTAGGAGAAATTATAATCAATAATTAATTTTCTAATCAGCTTTTTCCAGCCAGGCTCTTTGTCATTGAAGGCTAACCAATGAAAATGGGGGTGCATGTTCCATCCTTGGTTGACATGTTCCCTTTAGCGGGTGGATAAATTTACTGCTAACTATAGCTACCAGAGCTGCAAATATATCCAAGCTAACTATAGCTTGTAGAACCTGGGGGATCTTTATATTTCACTCACTGAAATATAGTGCACCTTGGCTGTTGTCGCTTTAACCTTGAGACGTGGAAAAGTATGTTTTCTATAACTATGATACAGTGCACGTGTGGTTCTGTTGAGGTTTAGTACTGTTTCGCTGCTGGATGTTTTTTATTGGTATTACTGGTAAGGAAATGTTGCTTTATTGGTGGGCCACCACGGAGACAAATTAAAAATATTCAATTAAGGAGTGACTGATACATAAAGCAAATCAATGTTATATCAAATGCATCATTAAAATCAACAAGAATAATGTTTTTCTGAGAAAAATAAACCTACATTTTCTTGTAAAATAAGTTTGTAAATAAATAAAAATCATAAGCATAAAGGAAACTCCAAAGTTAATGCAATTGGAGCTAAACTGGTGGTCCGGTGTTGTAACTGGGACCACACGTTTAACATTTAGTTTTCCCCATACTGGTTTTTTCTCATATTCAAAAACCTTTTAATCTCTTTGACCCTGTTCAGGACAAATGAAGCAGCTAAATGCTACTTCACCATATCAGAACATCATTATTCATTGTACTATTGAACATAAAGCATCGGATGAGCTTCCTATAGTCTTTGGCCGATTAAATAAAAGAAATCCCCTTCTCCTCTTCTTCCAATTATAAAAGAACCTTCAGCTGTGTCTTCTCCTGTAATTAAATCTGCTATTTCTGTCCCCCCATTAGAGGCAGAATCGCAGTACAAATCCAAGTGTGATATTATTAACTGGTAATTGATTGAAAAGGACTCTAAACACCAGTAAAACTAATCATTCTGTGAAGAAATGGATATCTCCATATAAACAAAAGGCAGGTAAAGCCTGAAATAATGCCTGGAGTGAAAAATGGCTGTGTCGACCCAAATAGTAAAAATGTCCTTTATAGGATTAATGGTTTCTGTTCCTTGTTGCCACAGATAAATCACTGTGTGTGCCTTCGTCAATGTTTACGATGATGGAAATGTCTCGTCTTGGGCCAGAATAGAGTTTCAGTCAAAGGAAATAATGTTGGTCAAAATGCAGTTCACCTTTTCTCCAGTATGATGACAAAAGCAGCCAACAATAAAATTGATTACAGGAAAATCAATCTCTGAGCATTAGAAATGTGCAATAATTTATAGTTTGCGATTTATCGTCAAAAACATTCTCACCGGTAAGAATATGTCATCCCACGATAGAAACGATAAATTCCCTTGTCGGAATTTAGCGAGGGTCACGGTATTCTCTGCAGCGGAGCTCTTGAGGTGTATTGACTGCTTCATATGATATTCATTCAATGCAATATGCATATTACTTAGATTTGAGTGTTGGTCTTTTGCATGCTCGAACACATGTTTTCACAATTAAAGCCGGAAAACCAAGGCGGTATGTCATAAGTGTTCGATTTCAGCTCCAACGCTTTGACAAATAGGATTTTTACCACCTTTAGGTCCACAGTAAACATTTGTTGTTTCTTCTCTTTGTGCTAAAGCTAAAGCCTTATTTAGACACCACATGTTGGTTTCAGGTTTCTCGTCAGAACACGTTTGCTTTGCTGTTTTTCCTTGGAGTAGCGTTTGGCTTTGCTGCTCTCAGACCTCTCAGGTCTAATTTGGACACTCATCTTCACTTTGTATTAATAAAACGTTATGTTTATATCAAGACTGCATCAGCGGGGGATTCTTCACATCATCACATCAACATTTAGATAAAGGGAAACCCACCACACGCTGTTTACGGGAGCTCTGCCGCTGAGCCTCCACGGCGTCCACTGCCACCGCCCCCCTCACACACCGCCGTTTGTGTGTGAGGTGCTTGTCTTGGCTACCTGTAGCTGCCGTGCTGCGATACATCATGGACCACTACTTGGTTAAGGCCATATAACCATCCAACAAAGGGAACAAATTCAAGTTCCTCTGTCAGATTATTTGTGTTTGTATGGAACCTGTTTACACTAAGTTGGGAATTTATTTTTTTTATTTATAGTTTTTATTTATCGTGATTTTTATCAATATCGCCCATCCCTACTGAGCATTAATCAGGTAAAAGCCACATATTTTATTTCATTAATCTACTCGTTCTTCATCCATCGTTTTATGTTTTTTCATCTGCCTGTCTGCATGTCCGCTTCTGGGGATGGACTGCAGTGCAGGATGGAAACAAATAAAGGTTACACATCAAGCCTATCCACCAGAGAGGCCCCTAGTCAGAAGCACTAAAAGTCTGGTGGTCCCCAAGTGGGACAACGCTGTCGTTTCCACTCAGTCACCCAGGCTTGAGAAGGCCAGACCAGGGTCAGGGGTGACCTTGAGAGACATTGGTGGTAATTTTCAGTTCATGCAACTAAAAAAAGAGGAAGTGTTGGGGAAGTAAAGAGGAAGAGAACTCAGGCAAAGCAGAAGTAACAGCCCATATATCACAGTGGGTGCTGTGGAGACGCGTAAAAAGAAAGAAATGCATGAAGTTGCACGGATTAATATAAATTCACCACAGGGAAGATCACATTACCTGAAGTTTTTAAGCACTGCTCTTCAACTTTTAGTTTTTAGTCTCAAACCCTGTGTCTGTAAATGTACAGGCAGTTAAAATCACTGGGACTGAAAGTGTGCTGTTAGGAATAATGGGCCCGTGTCTCTTCTGCAATGTTATTAAAGGTGGTAAATGAACATTCATGACAATATCATCTGTTCTCTGTGCAGCAACTAGACGTTCTTCACACACAGTTATCACTTTTGTTTGGTTTGTCTTATCAACTTTAAAAGATTGAGTGAATCCAGATCAAATGCAAACTGAGTGATTATTCAGTCAGCGAATAATATTATTTACAACTAATAAAAACTAATAAAAATTGTCGCAATAGGGGAAAAAACATTGAAATAAAGTTGCATTGTAATTATACTGAGTTGCTTTGAGATAAAAAAAACATCCAATTGATTTTCGAAATACAGTAAAAAGACATTTTGTGGCCAAAAAAATAATGAAATGACTGTGTGCTTTTAAATCATGGAACTCACAAACAGTAAATAAATGTTTCCATTAGTAATGCACCTGGTATTAGAAAGGTATAGATAGTTATCAATGAAACCTTCTGCAATGTGTATTTTGTCAAACTATCAAATTTACTCAATTAACTTATTTTCAGGTAAACATATATTAATTGGGGATTGTAGTATTAAATATATGAGCAAAGTCATTTCCAGGGTGCACATAGCTATGAATAACCATCTGCACAGACACAAACACATTAGTGTTCATCAACAACAGCAAAAAACACAAGTTTATTATTCCAGAAAAACACAGATTTGATAGATTTTTAATGTGAAGTCCAACACAAATGCACAACCAGAAAGCTCAACTGGAACCACTGATAAGCTGTTGTATTTGGTCAGATGGCTTTAAAACAGCCAGTGTTAATGTAGAGAACCAGCGACTGGAAGGAAATGTGCTCCCAGAAATGTATGAATATTTACCTCTGATGATACAACGGTAGATGCAAAATTTGAGAATTATATAATATAGATGGGCTTAGTATTTAAGGGCCTCTCTTTCGCCAAGTGTCTCCTTAAGTTTCAGTGGTTAAAGCAGAAGTAAGTAACTTGCGCTTAGTGCTCCCCTAAAGGTGTCACTGTCGTAAAAACTCTGCACCCCTTGCCATCTGCCTCACCCCACAGCTACATGCGCACCTTTACTGTGCTAAGACAGTAGCAACAGATCACTGAAAAATCCTAATAGGATACAACAGTGACACTAAGGGTGCTTTCACACATATAGTCCCATGTGACCATGTGAACAGTATGAGGAAGAGAGACAAGTAAAATAAATGAATGATGTGGGAGTAATATGGAAGGGAGTGTGTAAATGTGTTTGCTGGTGTGCCAACAAAGCGGCTCTAAAAATGGATGGATGGATAGATGGGTGGGTGGATATTTGTGTGTGTGCTGCCTGATGGAGCGCTGGGTTGCGAGTGTGTGTACGTGCCTGTTGCCGCAACGACAGTGTGTGTGATTGATGTGTGCCAATTGAGCTGTCACTGCATGGAGTTGCACCGTTCCTCGGACAAAGGTCTTCTCTGCCTCTTTTTTGCTGGTTCTGCCATGATAAAATTTTGAGAAAAGTGAATTTGTAAACAACCGTGTGCATAATCTAGCATTAGTTTGTATTGGGCCGCTGTAAAGCAGTACGTCTTGTCAGAGACAGGAAAGTTGCAAGTGCTGGGAGAGATGAAAGACCCCCAATTACCCCATAAACACTTGTATTACCCACACAAGGACTACGCGAAGGATTTATTACAGTAAAAAAAGTTACTTAGTTTTGCTTTAATTGTTGTTTGGCAGCAGCTTCAGTTATTGGTTGTGTTCCACCTTGTTTCCCTTTAATGTATTCTCTTTTTTTCTTAATAAAATAAGGTAAATTAAAAACTGTGCAAGAACATGCATTTATTATAAACGAGATCCAGTGTTTTTTGGGGGTTTTCTTTATTCCAAAAAGTGCTCTTACTAAACATTTCCTCATGTGTTGGACTGATTTTCATTTTCCAATATCATATATTGTTTGAAAGACATTAGTCAGGGGAGATGTTTGCTGATGCTGCATAAAAGCAATGCACTTTAATTGGATTTTGACTGTAATGACAAGGCTGTGATGGATTATGAGGTTTTCCATGCAGAAGTATTTATGCCAGCATTATGAATAAGTATAGAAAATGAAAAGAATCTGACCACACCACTGAAATATATATCTATATTTCTACAACATTAAAGATCATTTCTGTTTCTACACACTAATTATCACCCAACATATTCAAACCTACAGTTCATAACTCAAAGACTCCACATAAACAGAGGCAAAATACATATTTTCCCTCCTATCAATTATAAGTTCCATAGTCTACCTCAGACGTATACATCCTTGGTGAAAGTCAAACATATTCAAATCATATTCAGACGGTCATGTTCCTAGAGACATTGCCTCAATGGAGGATCTATCATACAGATATTCAATGTCCTTGAAATGCTGAACGCACAAAAAATTTAATGTAAATGTTTCTACAGCTTTAATTTTGATTATTTGTGTTTTTTTCTCTTTGAATACAGTCTTTGCCTCCTCTTCGTAGGTATTTTATAGCTGTTATAGTCCCCTTGATGTCATGTACCACATCACTCCTAATTGCTGTGGCGAGCTCAGCTACGTCTCCTGTTTTCCTCTTGTTTTTTTTTCTGCTCGACTGTCGGCTAGTCTGCATGATGTCAGTCTGGCTCCATCTCAATATCCTCAGATCCAAGCTTCTTGTGTGTGTCTTTGCGCATGCACCGATACACACACACACACGCAACAAAACACGCGTGCAAAAATGCGCGTGCACACGTTACACAGTGGCGTATGTGTGATCTCATCAGTTCCCACCTCCGGCTCTCCAAATCTGATTTCTACTGGAGTTATTTATAGCAATGGAGGCCCACTCTATTCCGTGTAACACATAATGACCTGTGCTCCTGTCTGCTTCTGCTCACAAAGGAGCACACAACACTTAAAAGAAGCATTATCTGGAAGAAAATCTGTTTGTGTGTCTGCAGTAACCCAGGAATCCTTCACTAATCCAATGTTACAGTATATTTGTGATAATTTCCATGATAATAGTTATTTTTATCAGGTTGATAATGTGCAGGTTTTATGGTGATATTGGAGTGGCTTAAGTCCAAGCTAAGCTTTATTATTACTCGGGGTCCATATTTCAGGTACCGTAATTTAGGTATAATTTAAAGGCATGTGGTCATTTTATTGTTTTACCATGGTGGCGCTACTTGACTTTAAAATGACGTCAGGTCAGAGCACATTGCAGAGGTTTCATGGAAATATTTGTGTAGCATTTGTGCGCCACATGATTGTTTTCATTTTTTAGATGACTATAAACAGTAGCACACAATAAAAGCCCAAGAAAAAGCAACAAAAGCAGCCAAAACACAAAGAAACATTTATAAATTTATAAGAATGTGTGCAACTTTTGTTGTCAAAGCAGATGTAAGTTTAGTACTAAAGCACTTTATCATCTGCCTTAGGCACTTTAGCTGCAAAGGTCACTTTATTTCTGGTCTGTCCATAGCTAAATGTCATTATATTAGAGTCTTTGTATTTTATTGTACTGTCCATGCTGATTTTGGAGTTGTCCCTTTTTTTTTTTCTTCTGTTGTTTTTAAATGTAATTTCTGTTGTACACATCAACCTGCCGTGGATTATAGATGGAAACTAGCCTGTGGCTACAATCTGGCACATTTAAATGATCACGTCCATGAATGCACATTGTCCCTTGTCACAAATAAATAAAGTAACAAATAATTTTGGCATTCCTGGCATGACAAAAAGACAAGGCAGTAAAAGTTGGACACCAAACTTTGCTGGTTAGAACAAAGGTCACAATTGAGACATTTCTTGTGTTCTTTGTATTTCCCCAAAAGGAAAGGGTTGTTGGAAATGAAGGAACGAAGGTGATTTTGCATCATGCGCTGGACATTATTCGTCTGAAACTTTCCCATTCACTTACGCATGCAGAAATACAATGAATACATATTTGCTGCACTGAATAAGGTTCCACATACATATGCTTGTTAGTCTGAATACAGGGAGATGTCAGCAGGATTCAGCAGAGCTCCAATGGCTCTTTGGCAGGAAATGGCTTCTATGAATGCAGTTTACTGCTTGGATGGCAAAGTTTTTTGCAAATTACAAAAAATTGGAATATTGAGAGTTTTAGATAATGTGTCCAACTGAAATACAGTTTTCTCAGCATTGGTTTAGCATGTTAGTGAGAGAAACGCTTGGACTGCTTATTTGAATGAACCACACTTGAGTGTTTGATGATAGGGTAGTCTTTCAGAGGACAGTGGATCACATGGGTGCCTTAAAAATAACTACACGTTAACCGTTTAATCAGTTTAGTCGGTTTAATCAGTTTAGTAATAAAACAAACCTCCACCAAATGCCAAATATCCTCTTTGCCAGACATTCACATGGAATAAATTTACATTACCATTAATAACAATATAGTAGGTTGAAATGTTTATGGGCATTGGGTACCCACATTTTCTTTTGAAAAATTGCAATGAACTGATCAATACAGATCCAATCTTATGAATAAGGTGTCATGAAGGCTGTCATTAAGTGTTGTTTGCAAAATTATGACACCTTTCACTAAATTACGACACCTTTGGAAAGGAGTGATCAGAATGATTCAGTGTGAGCACCATGGATTTAATGTTCACAATTTCATTGTTCCATCTGGTCTAATGTGACGCAGCTCAATTTTGTGGCGGCATGAGGCTCTTAAAACTGGGAAAAATCCACAAATTAGCCGCGTCACTGTTTTAAGCCACAGGTTTCAAAGCGTGAGAAAGAAGTAGCGCCTTATTGTCCGGAAATTACGGTAATAGATGGGTCGTGTAAGGGGCACGGATGTTTTTAAAAAAAAAAATGGATTGCGAGCTCACGTGATACTAGTATTGCATAAGCGAGCATGTAAAGGTAATTGTTAACCCGAACCCTAAGGCTGAAATAAAGCTTTACTAGATCCTCCAACATGATTAACTCCTTAAGAGCAGAGCTATAGCCTGATGACTGACGTTTCTAACATTTATTTACATGCGTGCTTATGAACTATTACGTGCTCCTTTAGAACTACCTTTACGCGCTCACGTATTAGTTTCCCGCGCTTGCATGGAACCTTTATGGGAGCACGCAATAAAAAACAAAATATCCGTGTCCCTTTAGGGGCTCAGTAAAGTTCAGTATATTCACTTAAAAAAAAAAAAAAAAAGTGCTGAGTGTTGTTTACCTAATGGGAGAGCCATTTACCCATTGTGTCAACCATGTGTGTTTGTAAGTGAGTGTTTGGGTGTCGACTCCTCAGGATATTAATGGCCTCTATACGCCTGCATCCCTGTGATAATGAGGGATAAAGAGAAAATAACAGTGAGACATATGGTGCACTCTGTGCTATCAGTGTGTGCTACTGAACACACACTATGCAGGCAGGATCAATACACTGAGAGGGAAAAAATAATGGCTGAAATATGAATGCACTCCTTCTGTCATCCTGAGCCTATATGAGGCTCAGGCTGTGATATCTGAGTTTGATTCATTGATTGACTGTGTGCATCACACCGCTCGCTCTTCTAATAAATCCATCAACTGTCACTAAAAAAGAAATCACTATATGTGTGGCTGTGAATGTCAAAGAAAATCAAAGATTCGTCCCTCTCACCCATGTAAACAACCTGACCGCTTGCAGCATGTTCGTGTGAGGATTTTTTTTTTTAACTTCCATATTTGAACATTTATCGTGTGCTTAGCGTTCTCTGTGAAACTGCAGACAGGTTTGTCCTCTGGTGTAGGTTGAATTATTTTCTGCTTTTTGATTATCTGCTGAATCAGCGTCTCAGCCCCTTGTACCTGTCGTTGGACGGTCTTTTAAATTCTCGTGTATTGGCTTCCAGCAACAATATTTGCCCTCATAAGAAGAATGACAGAATGAGGTGGAAGCTTGGCAGAAAAATTGTTCCCCCACATGTTCTGCAACTATTAGTCTTTTAATTTGCTAAATGCATTTTAGCAAATTAATGTTAGATGTTTTGTTAATCGGAGCAGACATTCTTGCCATCCTATACATGTAGTATATGTGGCAGAATGTTTATGCACAAATCATGAAATATTATCTGCTAAATCAAAAATATTCTTGATTATATTAGTGTATGTGAGACCATAAAAGTGAGATTGAGTTTGTTGTCACTGACCTCTAGTGGAGCTCGATAGAAGTTTCATCTCCTGTAACAACTGTCCTGTAAGATAATTCTCTTTTTATGGTCAGGGTTTGACCATTTCTATACAGGGGCTTTTTTTCCCAGAGGTGGTGTTTTGTCCACATACACTTTAATCTTTAATCCAGCCTTTGGACACAGTTGCAGCCTCACTGTCTGTTCTTTCTGCTACACTTTTCCTTATTCTATTTCTTCTGTCCCAGTGGATTTACATCCATCCAGTGCCTGCTTCTCAGCTCTGTGAAACTCAAAGTTTTTGATTCTTGGTATAAATAATACAGTATTTATTGCAAACAATGAATGTAATGGGATATTTTTCCCTTTTCTTGGCTGTTGTTTATACTGTATGTTGCTATTCTGTATGAAGGCTTCTGCTCTTTGTCATGCTGGTCATCTGATGTCACATCTCTGCATTAACACAACCGGTAGCACACAATGGCACAATTATTACAACAGTGATGGTTTCCATAACCATGTCTATGCACAAAGAGAGTGGAAAGGTGAGTCGATAGTATCTGTATTTCCTGTACAACTGACAGATGAGGGCAAAATAAACACTAATCAAAAACAATTGTGCCATGGCTTTGTGTTTGGCAGCACACACACAATCATCTGTTTGATTATCGACATTGATTTGAAGCCTCAGTCTGTTGCTGTTTGCTTCTAAATATAGCTGTAGGTCAAGGACTGCTAAGAAATTGTTCCTTCCCACTTTTGACCTTATGTTGACTTAATTTGCTTGTTGTCCTAAGCGACTCTGAGGAGAGTCTCATCCTAATGTTGAATATTCCAACTTTTACTGCGTCCATCTGAGAACAAATGACTTTGCTCTTTTTTGAGGGACAATTCAAAGATTTATGTGATTAAAAGCAATATTTAGTTTAATGGGGAATTTTTAAAATCAATGCTAAATGAAACTACTCACTCAGTGCTTCCACTAAGTGTGTTTGATTTTCATGTCCATCCTAACATAAAGTTCAGAATTTAACACAAAATCTTGCTTTCGTGTACTTTTTTATTTTTATTCCCTTTAGTCTTGTATTCCAGTGGTTCCAAATCGTTTTAGTCCAATGTACTCTCTTAGTACCCTCTCCATAATATCATATGCTTTTTCATTTGTGGGACAGTGGGCTCTCCTTAATCTCTAACGGCGTCTAAAACATCGGTTCTCTAAGGCTTAATCTACAAATTAAAAATCATGAGTGAAATTTATAGTGGAACCTATTAAAAAAAAAAAAATATATATATATATATATATATATATATATATATATATATATATATATATATATCATTGCAACTTTTATGTGATTAGTTCCCTTGTGTAAAATGTAGCTAATTATTGTCTCATATTGTGAGAAGTGCAATAAGATAATTCTGTTTTATTAAATGACAAGACAATATAGTATTTTATTGAGCAATAACACTGTTATTTTGTGGTGAATTTTTCCAAAAAAAAAAATAGCCTAAAATGGAACTCGGAACATTTCCTGATTATTTTAAAATGAATTGTTAAATCTTTCCGATGGGGGTGTACCGATCCGATATCAACATCGGATATTGGTCTGAAGACAAATTTCTGGATTTTCCGATTTTTTTTACAAAATTATTTATTTTATTTAATTGTAGAATACTGTAGATATTATGCTGAAGGTTAAAAATTATATAACCAATTGGTTAATAATAAATGGGTCAGTTTTTCTCATACCTACCGTTGCTAACTATTGTTCTCTGTTTGAGCAACATCACTTGATGAAGCTTTTTCTAACGTTCCACGCTACAAAATAAGTAATTATTTATTTTTTTATTAGAGAAAAAAGAGAAGAAAAAAAAAGTATGTAATTGGTATCGGCCGATACGCAAGGCTGAAATATCTGTATCATATTGGAAATGAAAAGGTTGTATTGGGACATCCCTAATTTCCAAGTTTCCCTGAATGTGCTCCTGTACCATTGTTTGGGAACCACTGTTATATTCTGTGTCTGATCTTTATCCATTCTGCCCACTAGAGGTCTCAGTCCACCTAAAGTGGGACTTGAAATGTTCTGTCTTTGTGTCTTACCATCAAACTGATCATTTCTACTATTGTGTATCTTCATTGATCCGGCTCAGCTTACAAACATGCTGACTCACTGTATGTGCTGCCTTTGTGATCTTAATGGTTTCAGCTCATTTTTCTCTTTGTGTTTGAGAAACTAGTCCCTTTTCTTCTGCATGTGCAGTAAACCTTCATCTGTTCTGAGATCAATACTCATGTCCCTCAATTAACACATTCTTTCAGTGTACATTTGTATTGTTTTTTGTAAATATCTGTATCATATTTGTATATTATTATTATTATTATTATTATTATTATTATTATTATTATTATTAATAATAATAATCTTACTTTATTTTTTACCACTGTAATTTGTGTGTATCTGATCCTTATTTTTAACAGTCTTTTACTTAATTATACACTTATTTAATGTGTATTCTTTCTTTCATCTTTGTTAAACATTTTACTCTTTTATTTTTTTCTTAAGTGGCTGTAGCGAAAGCAATTACCCCCTGGGAAGAATAAAGGAATTCTGATTCCAATTCTGAATGATACAGCATGATCTAAACAGCACACAACCATAATAGCTCAACTGATATTTAATATTGACTCCACCAACCTGAGGTCATCTGCTTTGCTTCAAATGAATGACAACTGAATTGTAGCTTTCATCTCAAGCCAAATGGCTGATAAACAACGTTTAATCATGGATCAATAATAATAAATTTTAAAAAAAAAATCACAGTGAAGTTCAATAAATTTTCTTCCATGAGTATAAATCACCACAACCTTTTCTCCAGTTTACAGCTATCAGTAGTTCACAGGCTCCCCTCCAGTGCTCACGTCTCAGCACCTTTTAAGGTATATTTAGCACCAGTGGAAATTTGGAAAAATCAATAGAAGCCAGAATGGAAAGTTTTATGTCTTGTTTTCAGAGCAGAGTGGTTCCGATTGCCTTCTCTAATGGTCGACAGCAGAGGATGCTCAGCCTTCATTTGTCTCGGCACAAAACCTCCCACTCATGAATATTAAAAACTTGCGGAATGTGGTTTGAAGAAAATGGGGTTCAACACCAACTTGTCTCTGATTCTAATCGGTAAATGGTTTTGATAAACCAACTCTATATGATGCTATGCCAAAATCACATTTTAACAAGAAAAACATATTTCATAGATAAATATCACCATAAGAGCAACACAAAACAATGAAATGTACAAATTTTAACATCAGAAAAGCTCAGTGAAAATACTCTGGTACTCTTTGTTCTGCTGTCAGATATTTTAGGCTACATTAAACCCTGATTAATGGAGAAGCAGCTCTAGAAAAAGTACAATATCTACAGATACTCAAAAAACAGAATGAAAACTACATGACTATACTTTCAAAACATTTTATACCTAAAATGATACATTTTTCCAACCAAGTAACACAATCTCATGGGGAAGATGATGACTTTCAAACTGAATGTGAAACTGATGTTTGGAATTTATTTTGTGCATTTGCATCATATTGCAGCACTTTTGGGTTAGGGTTATGGTAAATTCCATTTGAATACTTTGGTTAGCCATCCACACAAGGAAGCGCCACAGCATTTTGTGAAGTGCAGCACAAACAAAAAACATGTCACGCAGCATTAATTAATATTGTTTCCTGCAGCACGTAAAATATGAGGAAATTGTGTTGCCGTGCACCAAAAAAATTCCATTTCGTGTTATTGTCACAATTGTTTTGAGACTGGGCTGAACCTCAAAGGTCACAGGGAGATGAAACCTGGCTAACACAAACCTTTGCAATACCAAGCTCATTTTTAAACTGCATAACATTTTTTTTTTTTTCACAAATTGGTGGGTGACACAGAGAAGGGAACGTTATTATATTGCGAAATCGTTAGAATAAGAAGAGCACAATATGCATCCACTTTGCAAATTCCATGAATTGGGTTAAAAGTATTTCAAGGTGAGAGATGTTGGAAAAGATTTCTGTAATTTTAGTATGGCTACTGTTACAATCAGTCATTTTCCTTTGTTTAATCTTTATTATTCTTGTGTTATAGTTTATTTTACGTTTCACTTTAAGTTTCTTTCAACCACTTGTTTATATTCTTTTAGATGACAGTTAACTACAAGATATGACAACATACAAAATAGTTTAATTTAAACGTGTCAGGGTCCATTTTCTCCCTCTGTCCCCTCCCCTTTGCTGTTTATTTATTTCTTTTTTTTACACATGGTTCGATATTTCTCTGTACGTTTGCCAATCTGCAATCAGAGCTCTGTTTCCAACGACACAGATACATTGCCCCAGTGGCAGGGGAGAACCTGGTCTGCCCTGTTTGCCTTATTTGGATAAGTGACGTCAGTTAATTTCAGTTTTCCTGTCAATACTGCGTGACTTCAGTGATGGTTTTGACTAAGACCTGTTTTTGAATGAGACGTGGTGGAACATTTTGGAATATACCACATTCAACGCTCATCCTGTCTCCCTCATGGATGGATGGATGGATTGATTGGTGGGATAGGTAAAGATAGAGTTCCTGAATGGTACGAACAAGGATTTCTGTATTTTCCATTCGTTAAATCAGCTTTAAATACTCTTTCTGTTGCCAGGAAAGTTGCATTAGGAGAATCAATGAAGGTAATGTCAATATTAGAGAAAATAAATGTACTTCAACTGTCTCACCCTCCAATCCCAGTTTAATGTCTTGTCTCTGGCCTATTTCTTCACTCTTCCCTGCGTAGTTGAAGTCTTTCTAAGTCTAGCTGCCTCCGACCCAGTGCCCACTCATCCTCAGGTCCTTCCTTATCTACTGCCTCTCTCTCTTACTCCCTCCTCCCATCACAGTCTTACAACTGCCAAAAGACTAGCAAAGCGCAGCACAACCCCAGATTCCATCAACAGAGAATAGATGGGATCACAAATAACCTCCGCTCTGGTGTTGTGAAAATATTGGATCTTTCAGTTGTTGTTGCCTCTGAACTCGTCCATACCACCAGGGATTAAGAATGCTGGACTGAAGTAAGACACGACAACAAGGGTTTGTACTTTTTCTTTTTAGGAATATAGCTAAATGAGTAACTCGTCTGTGTATCAATTTAGTTCTAAATCACAAGAAAGTGGATGAAAGTTAAAAGGACAGTGAAAGACAACTAAAGTTGGACAATCTGCTCGGGCTTTGTTGCAGCTGGATCTGTCCGGTGCTTCTGATTTGACTCAGGTCAGTACTTTCTGGCTCTGCGCCGCAGTGCTGGGCGATGACCAACAGTGGTCTTCCAAGATGTTGACCCTGGATGGCCTGGAGATGATTGCCGTTCTGGTGGTCATGGGTCTCTTCATCAAAGTTTTGGAACAGTTTGGGATGTTCGAGCCTGTTGGTGGGGAAGGTACTGGACTTTTCTTTCATAGATTGTGAAGTTTGTTAAAGAAGGATGTTTTGAATGGTAAATACTTAAAAAGTTATTTCCATGTAGATGGTTATTTGTATCTGCAGGTATTCTAAACAGTTTTGTTACAACTCTGCCATAAGTCAACACTCTGTCCTAGCATCTTTCTCTCTATCTGTCTTTCTAAATTTCTCCATCACTCACATGCTTGCAGGGTAACTTTAGATGTGTGTGCGGCCTCACTCCATCTCTCGGGTGAGGGCTTTTACCTTTTAATCGATATCACTATGGACAGAGTGGGTCTGAGTGCTGTGTCGAGGTACTTCTGTGACTGAATGTCAGCCTCACTCTTAGTCACATATACCGTATGGCCCAACTATGGGAAAGTATGATAAGTACGATATGAATATATTTTGGGTTAGAATGGCTTTGTCTGAAAACAATGTTTCTGTTATTTTGAAATCATCCTGTCCCATTGTAAAAAAAAAGAATAAAGAAAAACTTTACAAGAATTGATTTGTAGTAGCCGTAGTTTAGCAAAAAAGCTAATGTTCTATAGTTACACAATACTCCTTCTGCATGTGGTGAAGATTTCTGACATGTTCTTATTCACCTTCAGTCCAAACCCTTGTCTAGCCAGTTTTATCAGAATAATCCATATTTGTTCCCTCATACATTCAATTGCTTTTCTTTGTTCACACATGCTTTTGTCCACAGATGTGATTCTTATCACAATCCTTTATTATTCTTCACTGCCCAATAATCTGTGTCCTATTGGCAATGTACAGTAGTTCTTTATATTAGTAAGATTTTAGGTTTTCTTCCATCTTCCTTTAACTCTCAATGCTAGGGTTTATAAACTGTAAAAACTGCAATGAGTAAATGCTTTCTTCATTAGATTGTTTCGAATGCTTTCTGATGAAATGCTCTCTCCATCACTGATTTTCAGTCTGGACTTCACCCAGCAGTCAAAGCGTGCCAACAGCTTTGTCATCTCAAAAGAAGTTTAGTTTGGAAACTTGTTGAGAGTCCGGACAGACACAAACAAATTTAAAAGACAACAGAGGCCCCATTTATCCTCCCATTGTGCTCCTACCCTCATTTTTTTTATATTTAAACTAGAAAATTGAGCTCCTAGTAAAAGATTAAAAGTGTGCTTGTGTGTGTGCGTTTTCCAACTCTTCAGGAGTACTTAACCTAATGAATCTGTCCTAATGGAACAAAGTCTAAATGGAAAAATGACAGCACTATACTATGCAGAATCACTAAAGCCGTTGAACATGTTGTTATACCTACTTTAGTTTGTGCTGGACCTGATATTCTTCTTTAGTGTATTTGCAAACCCTGTTGTGTTGATGACGCTACATTTTTAGTTTGTGGTCATATTTCTTTGAGTGTGTGTTCCTTTTTTAGTAATGCTTTTTTTCCAGTCGGTTCTAGTTTATTGTGTCTTTGTACCTTTATGATTTTTAGTTGGATTTTGGTCTTTGTTGATGGTTGTATCCATCTGTGCTTTTAGGGCCTATACAAAGCTACATTTCCTTTTATCGCGCTAACTTCTGGGATTTATTCAGTGTGTGCTGGACTACGAAGCTGGCTAACATCTTACGTAGCTAAATCACCATGGTAACTAACCTGGTCGTGACCAGGGTTTGTTTTGGATAAGATCTGAGCGAGTACTAAAGTCCCGCCTCCTTACCAATCAGTTCTCTTAGAAAACGACCTGCAACAAAAGGTGATATGTGAACCCGTCTCTATGTGGATCTGATGTGACGCTGACAGGAGAAAGAGATTATTTAGACATTGATGCAATCTTTTCATTTATAGATGACATCCTATAGGAAATATAGAGGTTTTATCTGATAAACTGATAAAGTAAAATAAGTCAGCTTATAAAGCCTGCGTGCATCGGGCGCTTTCAGACCGATACATTTATCAATGAATGAATGAATGAATTTATTCATTCATTAGTCAGAAATGTGAAGGGGGCATCATATTTACACATCGGGCTCCTGCACTTTGTTTCCCCTGTGCTTATAGTAATAGTGTTTTCTTCATTGAATTGGGTTGTTAGCTATGTGTCCAACCCCAACCTAAAGAAGTGGATTGCACTTAGTCAGGCCTCTACCATTAGACCTGTCCAACTTGTGTGTCCCACCTGATGACTAAGCTCCTGCTGGTATAGCTCTTAAGGTCACTGAGGCACGCAAACCCCCTGACCACAATAAGGTGGCAATCCCTCAAGGGGGAAACTGAAAAATAAAATAAAATATCCATTGAGATTTTATCAACCAACAACATAACATATATCTTAACTGTATCATTTTGATTTTGGTTCTGTGTTGATGAGTTCACCCCGAGGGAGGGGCCGTGGAGTCTTCTGGGGTTTTGGTCAAACAGTTTGGGTCTGATGGGAGTTAATTTGAACAGTAGTGGCCGTTTCAGTCTCCCTAAATGGTGACCAATCCTCTGTTGGCTCTGTCATGGTAGCCATGGTAACCATTGAGTATGGTCTGGTGACAACAGGGGGTGAAATGGGGGAAGGGTGGCCGGGGGGCTTCGGGCTCGTAGGTGGGCCCTGGCCACCTCTGCAATGGCCTTGGAGTCAGTTGAAATGTGCACCTCAGCCCTGGTGGTGATGGTGGGACATGGTTGGGCTGTGGGGGGGGGGGGTCTCTGGTGGTGATGAAACCCTGTCTCCCCCTCTCTCACCTCCTCCCCCTGCTTATTCACATCTTTTACACGAGATATGATGAGAGCTTCCACTTGCTCCGGCGTCTCATCCTGTAAACACATCCCCCGATTGGGTCTAGCCCAGGATGAGGCTGTCTGGATCTGGTCTCGCCAGTCTGCTGCTGTGGGCATGCCCAGGAGGGTTTCAAACTCAGCCTCCATGACCACCGTGTAGTGGTGTCTGTGTAATGGCAGTGCGTAATGCGCTCATTAGAGCAATATTTCGGGGCTACAAAGTAGTCCCATGGGTCAAATTATTGTGGCTGAAAGCCTGGCTCTCTGTAGCTTGCTAATACTCGTTTAAAAATGTGCAAGAACAGAGTGTAATAGGTGAAATCTGAGCATGCAGTCAGGAATCATAATTTTTGATTTAAGGGGCCAAGACATTTATTTGGGGGGGCGCTGCCCCCTCTTGCCCCTGCGTAGTGCCGGCCCCGGTAGCCAGGCTGAAATCAAGCCGCTTAACTTAGCAAGTTGTAATCGAGGTTCGTAGGACAGCTTCTGTCTGACGGAGAATTATGGGTTCGGTGAAGCCCACTAACAGAGATAAAGCCAGGATATAATTATCTTTGCTTTAGCTTTGTAGTATAGGCTCTTAGGTATTCCTGCTTGTATCTTTACTCCCAGTCTTGTCAGTGTGTCTGTGCTGTTGAGTGATTAGGCGCCCTCCTGTTTTGCACTCAGGTGTTCTTCATTCCTAATCAGCTTTCCCGTGTTTGGGCACCCAAGGTCTATACTACGAAAGGGTTTTCAAAGTGTAGGAGAGTGAGCCCCATATATTCCAAATATACAACGGTTCAACTGTGGGTGGGTCCTATAACAACACAACCTAACTTAAACAGACCACTAATGACAATTAATTACAGCTGCAGGAGGGGGAGGAGGGGTTCCACACCTGCCCACTAACTAACTTGAACGCTACAAGCACAACAACTAACCCTGGATGCGTAACTGCACCGTAACTGTTGCGAAACAACAGCGCAGCTGAAAGGTGTCCATTAAAGTCAATGTGTCAATTTCCACGACATGCAAATCTGCTCCAGCACAGCACCGTCATTGCTGAGTCATGCTGCTGCCCTCTGCAGCAAAAAATGAACACTTTTTTTAAGGCAACCAAGGGAGGGGCAGGCGGGGGGACCAGACCTTTTCGTTGATACCATGGTTGGCCCGATCCAAGCACTTTTAAAATCGTATTTCACATATAAATATTGCATTTATCCGTGGTTGTATCACACATATGTATCATGCGATTACACGTGAATTAGCGGGATCTGCAACAGATGCGTAGCAAAACCGGAGGCGGTGGGGATTGCTGGACTGCAGATTGCGCTGAAGTCACACAGCGGAGCAGTTTCGAGGGTAACACACACGCCTTCCGACACGGAGCGACACAGAGACCGAGAAAGGCTGGGAGCAAAGATATGCAAGTCCATCATTTTGGCCAAATTGCAACATGACATTACATGCTTGAATGAATTATTTTCCACTTTGTTGACAGTTTATTGTGTAGATTATCTGCATAAACAAAACATAGGTCACAAAGTCACATGTGGCAGGTCTTCAGGCTGGCTCCAATGCCCATTTTGCGTTGTAGATCCCACTGCAGTTGTGAGACAGAAGCCGTCAGACAGAGGCAATGGAGGAGGCGCTCTGAGGAAGCTGGCTCGCCGGCTTTCCATGCCATCTCAAGGGCCACATTAGTGAAAAGCAAAATTGACCTTTCAGCTGCATTTATCCAAGTGCAAGTAAATAAATTCTGTTTACAAGTAAAATAATTTATTGCGATGGGTGCATGTGTTAGAGGATCGGGCAAGGTGATTAATTGCATGTGATTAATTACACCTAATTTATATATTGTATAGAGCGGCTGGAACAGGAGAGCTACCAACAGTCTGCAGCAAGAAGACTGGTCACACTAGTGCAGATAAGCTTCTGAGCCAAAGAACATTGTATATTTTAGGCAATAAAGCAAAACCTGAATATCTAAATGTGTGTATATGTCCAAACTTAGCCTGGACATCAGTTGTATAACATTTATTTATCCTCATTTCTTACTAAACTCTTTCTTGCCCAACTCATGGTGAGCCTTTTTCACATGTAACAGAGTGATGTAAGTAAAGTAAGAAAACGCTCTATCTTTAGCGAGCATTGCTAATGAACCATTGATTACACATACTCACCTAACATACTTTGGTGGGGAAATGAGGAAACTGGATGGGAGTGAATGAGGGTGTATGCAGTAATAATAAGTCACATTCTGGTCTGGCAGTTTACGAGGCTCTGATAGATTTAAAGCTGATAGCTAATGGCTGTAGTTCGTTCAAGTTTATGAGGTGGAAATTGAACTGATATTCTCTGTGAGATGGCAAAGTGCCAGAGATAAAATTTGGAAAAGCAAAGCAGTTTTCCCTACTTTACTCTTGTTTCCTCAAATAAACTTATCATCTTTGTTACCAAAGATGACAAGTTACAAAGCAAATTTAATAATATAATTCTCCTCTCAAAGATTTATTCTTTGGGTTTTTGGAGTTTTAACTCCCTACAGACTAAGCTGTTGTTGCTTGAATGTATTTTTGGAAGTTCCTGGTCACTTACAGTATATCCTAAAAAGGACAGGCTTCATGTTACTTTCACTACTCAACATTGGTTTCCTTCTATAAAACTACAAAAACAACACTGAAACCGGGCTTTTGATGGCAACATTATTATTATTTTGCTATCTCGGTCAGAGTTGAATCCTCCAAGTCCCTCCCCCGACATTCTCCACACACGCAAATTCCTCCTCATCCTGGACATGCCAAGTGTCACCACTTGCCCCGTTTTTTTGATTTTGATTGTTTTATCTTACCATCGCCACACTCTCAATGGTCCACTTAGTTCCACACATCATCTGGTCGAGTGTCCGTTGCTGAGAGCTGCTGGGAACTTCAGCATCAACTTTCGTAGCGCCATTTTCTGTCTCGTAAACTCCCTTCCTCTCCCTCTGAGCTCTGCCCATCACGGGGGATCTCTCATCCAAAGGTGGGCTGCTGTCACCTACATGTCACCAGTTGGTCACTACATCATGGTACAAGTTAGATATTCACCGGATAGCTTCGTCACACTGTATTCTAGCAACCCCAGCCGAAAAACACAATTCATGTCTATATTACTAAACCAAATAACGTATATAGACATGAATGGCACTCAATGAGTTAAAGGCAAACTAATGCATTTATAAGAACTGGAATATTTGAATCTTCTTTCATATCCTGAAGAAATGATGGATAACTATGTTGTAAACATTATGTATAAATTTATATCCTCATGTTTCAGCTTCATCAGTCCTACCGGACCATATTTAGTGCTAATTGTGACTACTTGACACCCCCAAATATTCTAGTAATGAAAACATTTCTTCATCTTTATCTTCAGGGGGTTGAAAATACAAATGATGGAATTATTACAACAGCACTGAAATTGCATGTTCTCCCCTAAGTTGGTGGCTATGCTCCAAGTGGTTTTTACAGAGTTAATGCAATGTGCATTTTAGGTGTATTATTTGTTGGATACTTAAACAACTGGTTTCCTTAGCATTTGTTTCAAGGCTACACATACAGTATGACTGCACTGCTCATTCTGAAGGTCTTGGCGTAGATTTCCTGCCACAATAGAAGTTTATGTTTCCATATTTGGTATTCACCTTGTTCTTGCAGAGAGCAATAACATCAGGTGTGACGAAGCACAAGCTCACGCTGGTGGCGTTTACAGTCATGGCATGGACATGTGTAGCTTTTTATGAAACTTGTTCTATTATATTCATGATGGCAAAAAACATCAGGCCATATTTGAATTTACTGTCTCCCCACATGCAGCCAAAGTGTTTATTCCTACATTCCTACAATGACCCAAAGCACACAGTGGAAGCAACTAAAGAATGCTGGCCATTGATAATCTGAATAACCAATTTCCAACTTATTAAATAAAGGAAATGGACAAATAACTCTTAAAACAATACCCAAAAGGTAAAACTGAAAGTCTGCACAAAAATATTGCCACTGATCTTATTCTGCATCTGCTGTGCTGGCTGACAGATGAAAAAAGTCCCATTGCTTCTTCCTAGTCTTCAATGTCTTTCCTCTAATGGTACGCCATCAGGGCCTTAGTGAACACAATATGCTCAATTCCACTCTGTAACAACATCCATTTGTTGTAAACAATCTGTCAGCAAATGATTTTTCCTGCTTAAGAGGCATTTGACTTTGTGTCTATTCTGTTTTCTGTACACGTTTTTAATGTTGTTTTTCAGGAAGTGAGAAATATGATGAAAATAAGGGAGAGGGGGATAAGTGCTGGTAAATTGAATAGTGGTCAGCAGATGAGCCATTTGTGTCTAAGTACACCCATCTACCCTTATTGTAGTTGTGTTATATTGGACATGTCAGCGAATGGCGAGTGTTCTGTGTGTAGATCAGTGCTTATAGTGTTTCTAAGGTGAGCTATGCTGTCTAACACTCAAATTATATAGAATGTTTAGTTGAAAACTAATTTAGAGGCTGCCATCATGAGGTCAAGCCGTCTTAACTCTTCATTCGTTTAGGGAGGATTCATGCTTTGCTTCTGGGGAAAGATGAAACGAGCACAGTTACATGGTGATGTTGCTCTATTTGTGGCATTTACAGCATATCTCTTACAAGTGGCATACAACTGCAGAGTATAGTGAAGAGGAATTTTCATTCTCTGCCCCTCCGATGGCAAGATGAGAGCAGGGCCACAAGAGGATCAGACAGAAGCTTTTCAATAAACAACTCTCTATTCTCCTCCATCCCTCTCAGCCTGCTTCTCTCTTAGCTTTTTATTTCCCTCTCTCTTGTTTTTGTCACTTTCTGTCTATTTTTTTTTTTTCTGGCTTCCCTTTCATTGTTTCGATTACAGCACTTGTACTGTATATGGCTGAAGGGGGCTGTGGATGGCAGCTGCTTGACTGATGAAAGCGCAGAAGTTGTCAGTGTTTCTGTGCTTTTCTCTAACTCACATCTGCAGACAAGTGATGCTGTTTGTTAGATTGTGTTGTGAACACATCAGTGCACACACTCACACACACACACACCAGTGTTAATTTTATGTAGGATTTCATTTAGGGCTGCTCGATTATAGAAAAAAATAATAATCACTATTATTATTCATTTTTGTACAAAAAAAACATAAAATATATTCTTTAAAAATAAATAAAATCCTTCAAACACTAAAATTGTTAACTTTTGCACAAAACAAAACACTTCTTACACATGATGTGTCTTTGCTCTAGATCTTCATCATCAAACCCAAAGTGTTCCCATAGAAGAGAATTTGACTTGCCACTTGTTTACCAAGTGTTTTTGTTGCATTTCTCCTGCCATGACCACTAGCAACAACTTTCCTCGTGTTAGCCTGTAGGCTAGCTTTAGCTTTGAGAGGGGCGGGGCGGAGGGGAGGAGCTTTCATGTGCGTGGATTTAGCAAATAAAACTTATGTACAAAATGAAAAAAAAAAATATTTTTTCTAATAATTGTTTTTTCTCGATTAAGTTATTTTTGTAAATCGTTGACTGTAATTATCAAAATGGTAATCGATTTTCAATTAATTGAGCAGCCCTAGTTTTTTTTATGCCGACAACTTTTTTCCTCCTGACGTATTTCGACTGTCAACTGCCAGTCTTCCTCAGAGGCGTCTGCTGATTGCTTTGTGTCCTTATGAGTTTATCTGTTTATTGGATTCCTTTTGGGAAGAAAAAATTAACTTGTTGGATTTATCCCCCTTAAACAGTGCGCTGACACGCTCTGGTGGCTAAAGTTAATGAGTAATGACGGACTATTGAAGACACACAAACCCTGAGGATAGAAGATTTTCGTTGACTAAAAAAATGTGTCATAGTTTTTGCCGACTACATTTTTCTAAGTGATAATTACTAGACAATGACTAATATTTATCTTGTGTATATTAATTGTCAGTCCTAAAGAAAGATGAAGATGTTTGATATTTTTAATCGACTAATAAAAACTAAACTATAACGACAGTAAAATAGCGCATGCACACACAGAGCCTCATATCTGGCATTTCTCTCCTCTAAGTAGGTTTTTTTTAGGATTTATTTACCACCTATTTTACAATACTGTAGTAAAATAATCTCTTGGAGCTTCAAAGCAGAATTTCCAAGCAAAATGCGCAATATAAAATAAATAATTTTACCTGAAAGGATCCCGAGCTGTCGAGAAGCTCCATTGTCTGTCTTTAAATACTAAAACCTGCTGTTTCTGTGAATAGACTGAAAGCATTAATACAGAAAATCAGTCAAAAAGCTCATTCCCAGAAGCTATAAGAAAGCAGGCCGTGTAGAAAGAAAGTTTTCAAAGCTAAACATGGCAGAGGTTTGTCAGGAGCTGAATATGTAAACCAGACAATCGGAAAATACCATTGTCACTCTTGATTTAAAGTTAAACTAAAGAAAAACATTGACCTTTAGCTTTGATTATATTAAAATCTTACTTCCTTTAATACTTTCCATCTAATGTAACTTCCTGCGAAAAATTAGTTTCAGGTAAAAATGTCTCTGCAGTCCATAGTCCACTTTAGACCTGCAACAGGAGGATATTACCGTACTTGTACTAAAGATGCCATGTGAAGAATAGTGCCTCATTCATTAGGACGTTGAAGAGTAATACAGGTAGTAAGTGGTGGAAAGTGGTCATAAATAATGCAAATATGATGTGAGTATCTTCCAAAACATCAAACAGAGAGGAAAGGGGGAAATCCATACACACAGGAGTAATAATAGTGTATTGGGAATCTTTACAAAATCTTAATTTCAGCTTCCTAACTAACTGACAGCATGACTAAATACACAGAGAACAGGTAAACACTGCGTTGTTGCTGGTTATGATGAATAAGAAGACACACAAATTAATCCTAGTGTGTATACATGAAAGGAAATCAAAGACTTTACTTTGTCCATTTTGGAAAGGATTAGCATTAGGATGGAGATAATACTGTAAGCTTTTATTGTGATTTTGCTCTGAATGCAACGACAACAAAAACAATTTTTCCGTCTCGGACAACATTAAACAACGCTAATCCCTTATCCACTGAGCATTCTTTAGTTCGTTATATGTTTAATATGCTGCACTTTATTCTGAAGTATTTACTTTATTTTGTATTGGAAATTGCATGACTAAATCATATTGAACTCATACGAATGTGTTTGATCCACAGCATTGGATCTGCTGTCACTATGATCTCAGCATTCACTTGTTTGTCATAAAAATTGAAATCTAAAGTCTTGAATAGATTTTTTAATTCCTTCACGTTGAATATAACTATAATGATAATATCTGAAAAAAAAAAAAAAAAACATCAACAGATTTTCCACGAGGTTGCTGTGTGTAGTGTGTGTTTATCTTTGTAGGGCTTCCATTTGTGAGAGCATGCTTGCGAGCACGTCCGCGGATTCTATTGATTGGTTTAGGATGTTTCGTTTGTTTGGCTTCTAGCATCAAACTGTTAAGAAGAGTGTTTACAAATGATAGAAATAGGTTCAATAACTTGTTGTAAGCTTTGCAAATCCAGTTTGCATTGACCCACATGCCTTTAAATAGCTCCGAGTGCATTAGAAAAAGCCTGAGAGATTCAAAGTACTTTCAGGTAATTTCATGTGATGTGACTGAGTGATGTTCAAATAGCAAACGTGACAATAGGCCTCTCAGCAGGTCTGTGTGTGTGTTTGCATTAGGATTCTGGTCATTGATAAAAGCCACTGATGCTAAATTTAAACGACAACTAAAGGAGGAGTGAAACCAGTGACTGATGAAAACTCCTACCATTTAGTGCCCTCTACAGGTGGAAAAGGTAACGACTCAATGATGTAATTTGGTTATTTGTTGTTGGTTTTTTTTATTCAACCACGTTCTGCTTTTATAAAGAAATAATAATTATAATAATAAAGCTAGCATGCATTTAAAAAATATTTTATTATGAATACAAAAATAACAACACTAATTATTATCAATATCAAAGCAAGACGTACATTTTTTTTTATTATTGCAATAAATAAAATATATCTGATTCTGACTCTGATTGGCTTCCAATTAAAACCTTATTTTTCTCTTTATTGTGACAGGTAGACTATGCATACGGACTCAGGTCACTCCTCCAAACATTAAGACAGACAATTACCATACTAGCAGGCACATGAAGAACTTTTTTTTTTTATATTTTGGAAGAATTATGGGGGAAATACAGCCTCACTCAATGAGAAAGACCAGGAAGAGACAAATGGGGCGGGACCAATGGGATGTGACCGACAGAGCATGAACATGTGACCTACTAAAGGAGATGTAGTTTTGCACACCAACATTTACACAGGTGAATTTAGTCTTCCAGATGCACCTGATTTTTTTTTTTTTTTTTTTTGCATCTTTTGTATTTTGAGCTTTCTGTTTTTGGAGTGATGCTCAAGTCCCACATAGAAGAAATGAAGTACAGTCTCAATAGTTACTGATCTATGCAAAAAGATGTCTGTCGCTTCACTTGTCTAATAGGAAACACACAAAGCAATTTCACACACACACACACATACATACACACACATACACTCCACCTTAGACATTTTAATCAATTATGATAGAAATAATTGCCCAGGTAGATGTCTATATATGGGCTATTTCAATTACATGGTGTGTCTGGCTTTGGCAAACTGCCCCTCAGGGACTAATCAACTAAGAGTGATTATACTTCTACAGTTTTATGCTCTGTCTCACTGTGCGTTTGTAGGGATATTAATATTTTAACTAGAATATAATTGAGGTAATGTTTAGGTTATAAAAGTACATCATCCATCAGGTTATACACCTGCATTATTATGTAGTGTATTATCCTCCGCCACAAAGTGTGGAAGGGAGTAATAGGTTTGAGCTCTGTCAGTTCGTCTGTGCACCCGTCCGTCCGAGTTAAAGGGGACAGCTTTTCTCAGAAATTGTAGGTAGGATACCCAAATTCAGTGTGTGGCTTCAGGGTATCAATATATTGATGGAGTTAGAAAATGAGAAGCGCGCAATTATTTTTTTTGGAGTTATTACCCTCGTTGCGTCTTTTTTTTTTTTTTTTTGCCGGGGGATGTTGATGACTGTGTCTTCTTGTTGGTATTGTATTGTATATGTAATCATTTACATTGATATTATGTAGTTTTTTAGAAATCTCTGGTCATTAATAAATATTGCTGCCCCTGATAGGAGTTTTTAATGTGATAAGTGGCATTTTTGCAAGCTAATTATATCACAGAGACTTTAGTTCCCGAGCAAAGCACCATTTTCTCTCTCCTGGGAACAGTTTGCACTGCATTTCAACCCCGCAATTTTGCGTCTGTGATCATATAATGGAATAAAACACATTGATTAATCTAAATCTTACATAATATTTTGCATTGGGTCAAGCACCCTTATCCCTGTTCTCTCCATGCAGGGTTTGCATATTCTCTGAGCTTACAATAATTTACTCCTTGTGCTTTCCCTCCCTCTACAGTAATGAAAAACATTTACCTCACATTTGTTTCAATGCACTGCCTCAGGATAGTAGAGTAGCCTTGCAAATCAAGTCAGCTATGAATAACAATATCAATATTTTAAAAACATGAATCAGATTTTAAATCTTTGAGTTTTTACTAGTATCATATTCTAAGGTCTACTAGTGGCACAAAATTGTCTGCTAGTAGATTATTATGCTTTACGAGTAAGGTCTACTCACGCATAAGTACGACAAAAACCTTTACTAGTAAACAAAGTACAACTAGTACACTCAAAATCTCACTAATAGTACTAGTGGACTGTTTGTAATCTGTTAGTAGTACTAGTAAAACCAAAAAATTCACTACTAGTATCAGTAGACCTAATACAAATGAAGTAGGAGGGATTATAATAAAATCCAGCTCCCTGATTGGTTGTAATATTTTCAAAAGCCAATGGCAAGCCTGAATTAGCTTTTCCTTGCCCCCTTATTAGCATACATGGCTTATTAGTGACACATTTTGTATTTAAAGTGTACTTTCAAACTAATAAACCAAAGTTGAGTATATATACTCCAAATGTAAGTACTAGAAGAACTGATATCAAATTCATGCTCAAACGGATTTCCCTACAAACTAACCACAAATAGGCAAGTCAAAATATTGACAAAAATGCTCGTAGTGGCAAAATCAGAAATTTGTTAGGGGCAAATTTGTATGAAAGGGCGGAATGTAAAAAACCTTGCCTGCAAGATGGATTCTCCTGGTGTTCACAAACACCAGAATCCATCTTGTACTGTTCCCACCTTTGCCTTTCGAAACCGAACCGAACAGATTAGAACCAATCATGAGGCAGTGTTGTGGTTTATCGCGGGATATACGGGTGTGACGGAGGCAGAAGCGCATGCGCAGTTGCGGGGAGAGGAACTAGCTGGGCTACCGCTATTAGCATAGCTCTGAAACAAAATATAAAGATGTCGATGCAGGAGGATGATTAACGTGCCCTTAACTCACATACTTGTGTTGCAAAAACAGCAAAAGTCACTCAACGACATAATGGCCGCAGCATTACTATCCCGAAATAAAGTTTTCACCAGCAGAGCCTTGTTGTTGTAGCAGCGTCTCTGTGGCACATGCCGAAGACGACATCATCATTTGTTACCGTGTGATTGGCTAAAACAAATCATGGTGGACAGGCACTTCGCCCAATCAGCTTCAAGCATTCTCTTCACGTCCCTCCCTGGTTTCCGAAAAGAATCGCCAGACACAAACCCAGATCGATGGAGGGCTACACATCAATCTGGCTCTTGCCAGGTTCGGATATAAAGTTAAACACGCTAATCACAAGACCTCCTGATTTTTTTTTTTTATTTCAGACACTAAAAGCTAATTAGAAAACCTTTTGAAATCAGTGCTGCTAGCTTTAAATGTTGACAAATGAAGCTAACATGTTTATTTTGTCCGTTCCACATTTGCTTTCACTTTGTGCTTGTGTAGCAATTTTTCAAACCGTTTATTTTATTCGCACAAATCCTAAACCATTTTAACTTTATGGCTAGACTAAAAGAAGCTAAGCTAAGCTAGCCTCACATGTTTTGGTCATCAATAGAAATAATGAAGGACTTGGCAGATTTAAATACCACTACACTTTATTTAAAAGTGACATGTTTAGCAGTTGTTTTGAGCTGTAAGTTGACAGACCTGTTCCTATCAGAGTGAGTACAGCCATTGTTGAGTATATTAAACAGCAGTATGATTTGATGTCAGCTTTAGAAGCAACCAAGAAAGAGAATCTGTGGGATCACTGCCTTGTAAGTCATATCCCAGAGCTATCAAATCTCAGCAAGAATTGCACCAAAAATGAAAGTTAAAGGCTTGCTACTTTGTTATCTGCTTCACATTCATCTTACGACTCTGTCTTGTTTTTAAGACAGATATCCCAATCCTTTAGAACAGGAAATGGCACGCTATCGTAACCAGCTTTAATCTTTTAGTGTTTGGTCTCTGATTATAATTTTAGTGACTGTATTTAAGTGTTTACTGGCCTAAATGTGTCATAGTGTTTGGGATTTATGTAGGGCATTAAGATATAATCCTATTCATGAACACAAATCCATTGTTTTGCTACTTAAATGTTGTTGTTTTTACTTGTCCAGGCTCACAAGGTTGTTGTAAATGTCATCCCAGGACAGGTGGATCATTCCGTCCTTCAACATGTCTGTGTCTGATTGTTTTCAATTGTACCTTCCTCTCCATCATCTGGTCCAGACAGCAGCATGTGGCAGAAATTCATGTACAATATCCATCCAGTAGTGGCTTTTTTTGTGTACCATTTTTGTCAGTTAAGTGGCAGATGACACCAGCAGCAAATTCTTATTATGTGTTACCAGTAATTGGTGTTTGCCTCCCAGCGATGTGGTTGTTGGTGGTGGTGTTGGTCTGATCTGAGTTCGTCCATTGCATTTTCAGATGCCGTCTTTTATTACTGATCTCCTGAATTTGAGTAATTGTGTTTATGACCTTCAAATAACTGCTTCTATCCTTGCCCTCCTTTATTATTCATTCCTTCCCTATTTTATCCCTCCTCTCTGTCTTATTACTGACCCAATTAAGCATGGGGAGGGACATGGCAGTAGTAGAATTGAGGAGGGTCGGCAAAACAGAAGGACGAAGAGGACAGATCGTGGAGTGAGTTTGAAAGTCTGTCGTTAGAAACCTGGAAAGAGGAACACAACAATACTCAGCAACAGCTTGCCAAGAAAGACAACGCATTGTCCGGACTTCACCTTGAACTTACCCAACCTTTGACACTCTTAGGGGAGGAAAGGAGAAGTTGACATTCCTGCTGCTACGCACTCTAGAGAAAGCAGTGAGGAGAATAACGATCTACAGCATGCTGAGAGGAAGAAGTAGGCGGGGAGCTGTGCGGTGGTGGCTGAGCCCCTGCATGCAGAAGGAGACCGGGCGAAGAAGGCACGGAGACAGAGACGAGCTGTGCATTCCTGGCTGGAAACAAGGGGTGGGGTGGGGGGGGACCTGGTCGCCCCAAGGCCAGTGAAAGATTTTTATTGGCACGACCAGAAAAAAAAGAAGAGAAAAGGATGTATCAGTTGATTCGAGAGACGTGGGAGATGGAGGGGCTGCAAACTGTGGGCATCCTGTTGGTGGTCTGCAGCTCCCTAAAACTAATGCACTTTTTGGGACTTATCGACATTTCAATGGACGGTAAGTGAATGACAAACAACAAGTGCTGGAGACAGAATGATACATTTAAAGAGGACATACTGAGGATCCCTTAATTGCAAAAGGCAAATGTTAAATACATCGTTTTGTGCTTGGAAATTAAAAAAAAAAACCAAAATTGCAATAGTTTTGAAGTCCAGTCATAGACCCTTTCCCTCGTTTGTGTGAAACAAACTTTGTACATAGTTACAATTAATTACATTACTATCTACAAATGTGTTATTGGTGATGGGATTTCACATTTTTATTGACCAGTTTGCTTTCCATCAATAGCCACACTGTGTACTTTCTGTGTTTTCAGAAGAAAACACACCAACAATGGAGAATATGGTTGTATCAGCCTCGTACAGTATAGTTTTTACTCTTTGCCTTTTGTTAACAATCCTCATAAAACAGCCTGGAAAGCACAAGGCCCTTACAGGTGATCATACCTGTTGTAGCAAAATACCCATGAGGCACAGAGAAAGCGGACTTCACGCTGGATCAAAAAAGTCGATGTCGAAGCAATCTTTATGTTTTTCTTGGTTTATTACAATATTTACAAATTTCTAACAACTTGATGTTTCCTCATGTCACTCAGGTTACCGGTAAAAAACATTTACCTACCCAGTGCTCCCCCTTCTATGTACCTGCCCCGCTAATGAAGTATCACTGTAGAATTTACCCAGTGCAAACTACCAAATACACAAAAAACAAACAAATTTATCTTTAAATAAACAATAACTTTTACATTTAATAAAGTTTGGCAGCCATTCCTAAAATACATGGAAACTTTTAAAATGTGCACCATACCATATCAGCAAAAATCAGCCACGTCTTAAATGTGATGATTTATTATTTATTTATTGTTTTTGTTTTTTTTTGTCTTTCTTTCTTTTTTTTTGTATTTGTTTTTTTAATGGTATTTAAATTGCTTAGTTGGTCAGTTTTGAATGTCTAGTTATGTTGTTTTTTATGTTGGAGTTTTTGTTTGGAAAATGTACAGCAAAGAAAAAAATTATTGTAGTTTCTATGTTATCATAAGCTGTCAAAAAACATAAACAAAATTGTAAAAAACAGTAACTTAATTAACCACTTTAAGATAAAACACTAGATTATTTAAACCGTGAAAATGGCTCCAACAATACCATTGTGAAAGTCCAGGTCAAATATTAATTTAATAGTGCTCTCAGTGCTCCACTTGTTAAGAATTTCACCATCCTTCTTTATTGACAGTTGAGTGAGTTGCCCCTTGTGGTGGTGAGCGACCCACTATGCCTGCTGGGGGTGGGGTTTTAAGGCCCTCGGGAGATTTGTAAGGTACCCGTATTGCAGTTTGTTGTTGACTTCAACCTATCGTAACTCTGGCTAAATCTGTGACCAAGTTGCCACCAAATTGTTGCAGCCCTGCTGTTTCTTTGTGAGATCCAGATGAGGGAAAAGTCTCATTATTCTCACAATGCACATTGAAATGTTGGTTACATTGGGCAACAATCTGTACTCCTTACATAATTACCCATGTCCCATGTCTACGTGTTGATGTACTATGACAAATCCATAATCTCTGACTGATGGAGGCTTTTTTCTGTAATTGAAGAATTACATTTTTTCAAGAAACTCAAGAGAATCTTCGATCGTACAGGTTTAGGAAACATGTTTTGCAGGATATTTCCAAAAATGTGTTGGTAGCTTTTTGTCCCTCTATTCCTCAAGAGTTGTGATGATCTGTCAATGTAGAATTTGGAAAATTAAACACTATTATACTAATGTTAATTGAATGATCAAAAAACAACAGCCTGGATCCATGCTGTAATGCAACACATTAAGAACTATGTTTATATTTGTGCACTTCTGCATCTACACAAACCTCAAAATAAAACTTAACATCAAAGTACAAAGAAAAAAAAAGATCACACTATATGAAGAGGATGGGCTCCTGAAGCAAAGCAGTAACCTAGTTCTTTCAACAATGGAGAGTTGCAGCTTTCAGACACTATTCACATACTGTATGTGCTGAATCACTTCAACATACTGAGCTTTGAACATGTACATACACATACATACATACACATACCTACCTACATACATACACATACCTACCTACATACATACACATACCTACCTACATACATATGTACATACTGTATACTTACATATACCTACCTACATACATACATACGTACTATACATACATATACCTACCTACATACATACATACGTACTATACATACTTATACATACATACATACTATACATACATATACCTACTTACCTACCTACCTACCTACATACATACACATACATACTAATACCAACATACATACATATGTACATACTGTATACTTACATACATATACCTACATGCATACATGCACATACCTACCTACATACATACATACATACATACATACACATACCTACATACATACATACATACATACATACATACGTACTATACATACATACATATGTACATACTGTATACTTACATATACCTACCTACATAAATACACATACATACATATACCTACATACATACATACATACATATACCTACCTACCTACATACATACATGAATACATACATCCAGTACATGCATATACACACACAGATACAAATATACATACATACACACACACTCAGTCACACTTTTTGCTTATTACATTTGACAATTGCATCTCTTTCTGTTTTACAGAAAGGTAAAAAATGGGTCCAATCTGTACAACAATAAAGTCCACCTAGTTATTGATAGTGTGCAGTAGTTTCAGCTTTATTCTGATTTGTAAGTGTTGCAGAGGAATCATTATTTTCTTGTTTATTTTCATCTCAGCCGAGGTCATTAGAACAGAAATGTTTTTCCCAGCTTCATCTTTGTAGCATAAATAATTCTCCACTTTATTCCATGCAATTTCTTTGTCAGGTGGGATGGGAAATTAAACAGAGGACCCATGACTAACATTATTATATGCATTACAGTAAAGACCTTCCAATCTTGCTGATTTTTTCCCCTCATCGGCTTATTTTTGCGAGTAGTATAGTCTTAATGTTTGTATCTGATTGGACCTTTTTGGAAGGCTGCTTAACAGACTGATGATTGCTGCAGCATCATGGTTGAGTTGTGTTGAGTAGTTACACTCATGTAAGTGTCATCTGTTGAATTGTGTGTGCAAACTAAGGGCAGGGGGCCACTGGAAGTGTTGTGAGCATCGCTTTTTTTCAGACTGATCTGAAATGGTTTAGAAGTATGTTTTTGAGCTGTTACTGTCAGCTGCTTTTGTACAGTACTGGTGTCATGGGCAATGTTTTACTTCCTGGAGTCTGGTTCTGTTGTTTTATTGTGAAAATCTTTGCTTTGACTTGGGTCAGTGTATGTTTTGGTCATTGAAGTTTCCGTTCAGAAAAGGAAATCGAAAAACAAAAAACAAGTGGTTATTTGATTTTTGTTTTCAAATTGAAAAACCTAAACTAAAATTCAAGGCACATTTCTTCATCAGGATCAAAAAGGGATTAAAAAACATTTAAAAATCGGTTGATTTTTAATTTTTGTTTTTAAAACCAAAAAAACAAAAATACCAGAGGACAAAAACAAAAACAAAAGGTTAGTTTTTATTATGGTGAGACCGGAAGTTGTTCTTTTCGAGTTAAGAGCACATATATGCTGCAAAAATATTGCACCAAAGACGTGAGGAGATTTTGCACAGAAAATGGTTTAATCCCACTCACTGATATATGTAATATGTGCAATATATTTGTAGCGATTTCTGCAGATGACAAAACTTGTTTTGCCATTTCAAAAATTATTTCGGAATACGGTTCCTAAGACATTTTAAACAGCAGGCAAAATATAGAGATAATCCATATATTTTTCTCTTATTTTGAAAAGTAAGTAATGTTTATTTATATAGCACCTTTCACAGACAGAGGTCACAAACAAATATCTGCTCATTCACATTCACACACCGATGGGACAGAGTTGCCATGCAGGCCGCTGGTCAACCACTGGGAGCAACTTGGCCAAGGACACTTTGACACATAGACCAGTATAGACCAGATTGAACCCCCAACCTCTCGATCAGAGGACGACCCCTCTACCACCTGAGCCACTTTCGGTCTCACCATAATAAAAATGGCTGTTTTTTTGTTTTTGTCCTCTGGTATTTCTGTTTTTTTTTTTAGAAACCAAAAATTGTAAATCAATCGATTTTAAACGTTTGTTTATCCATTCTTGAACCTGATGAAGAAATATGCCTTGATTTTGGAAAATGAAATAACCACTCGTATTTAGTTTTTCAATTTCCAATTCTGAACGGAAAGTTCAATGACCAAAACATTCAATGACCGACTTGACTCGAGCGGTCTCCCTTTGCTAAGCCAAGCCAGGAATCTCAGTTTGCACTAAAGCAACATGGAACACTGTTGCATGTGGCAAGCATGTGTGTGTGTAAGGATGGACGTGAATCCCAAAGGTGTGTGTGTGTGTGTGCATGTGTTTCTAACTCTTGTGCTATGGTTGGCAATTTCAGGGAATCCTTCTGCCAGCCAAAGCAAAAAAACCATAAAGCAGCGATTCCTCAAGCTGCTGCCCTGCTGCAAACCTACGACTACCCCCTCAGTCAGTCAATGCAAGTGCCCCTTCACTTTCTACACATTTCTACTGTTTTTCTCCAGCGCCATCCATGACCTCACGGGACTTACACAGACACTGGTGTGAACACCAGAACGTACATACATACTGTAACTATACACTTAGCAAGAGCTGGGAATACATTGAAAAGCTTTGTTAATAATGGACACCTCCTGTCTTTGTATTTTCCAGAAATGAAATGAAATGTGTTTTTGGGCAATGAAACAAGTGTGTTTCTTTTTTTATACATGAAATGATTTAGAAACTAACAGGACTCAACTACTGTATAGATAACATGCTTTGTTGTTTATCATGAATAATTCTGAATAACTTTATAACTATTTTGTGCACAACGTAGTAGAAACTGTCTACACTTTTTGTCATGTTTTTAATTATTTTATTAAATTACCTCTGCGTGCATGGGTCTCTAAACTTTTTTTTAATCATGTTTTACTTTTGTAAATCATGTTAGCACATTTCTGTGAAGCACTTTGATCTACAATTGAATTTGTAAGAAAGGTGCTATATAGATCAAGTTTGAGTGATTGATTAAGCCCAAACTATTGCAAACAAATACAATTTTACACAAGAAAAAAACACATTAAATACCTGTATTTAAAAAAATAAAAATAAATAAACATATATTTCTTATTTATTTCTTATTTTCAAATTATAAACTTATTTGTTTAGAAGTAGTTGTAATTATTCACTGATAAACACTTAATAAACAATCAATTGAATGCATAAATTCTTTAAATTTCTACAGTGGGGACTAAATGCCTTTATTTATTTGGAGTAACTAATTTGTCAAATTACCGTACAAAAAATAAATGGTTTGTATGAAATGACGTGTGCTAATGAAAATGGTGAGTTTTCGATGTCATTCGACACAGAGAGCTCGATGTCAGTCTCACAGCTGCTCTGCAGTGAATATGTGGGTCAGATCAGGACGGTTCCTGGTGTTGTGATGATGGTGATTTCTAAGTTGAATTTATCGGTCTCTCACAGACAGCGTGGAAGATGACTTTGAGTTATCCACTGTGTGCCATCGCCCTGAAAGCATGGACAAACTGCAGGAGCAGACCAAGTTCACTAAGAAGGAGCTGCAGGTTCTCTACAGAGGCTTCAAAAATGTAGGTCTGGCTGAAGAAGACGAGCAAAACCGAATGTACTCGACCTGAAACATGATTTAGTGGGAGTTAAAAGCTGTGTGCTTTGCTTTGGACTGAGGGTTACCACATGGTCCTGTGTGATTTCTCTGCCACATGTGAAATAACGCGTTTTCTCAACTCATTTTTTGTCTCCCAGGAGTGTCCGAGCGGTGTGGTGAACGAGGAGAACTTTAAGACCATTTACTCCCAGTTTTTTCCTCAGGGAGGTGAGTTCTCCAAACACTGACACTGAACATGACGCGTAACCTAATTCTTGAATTCCTTCTATTTCTATTCACTTAATAAATGTTGTAAAAGGGGAGATTCGCATATACAGTATAATACAAGTTTTTATATTGTCAAAATGGAATATATGTGCTACATTAGTGTGCATTCCTTGCAAAGGATCCAAGCAGTTTTTAATTTTGTATGATTTATGTTTATTAAATGTCAAATACGTTCCTCCAGTTATATTTGATTTGAATAGATGTTTATATCCTCTTTAGATAACTGCTAATACTAACTGTTGAAAGACTGTACACCATGTTTTATGACTTTCAATCTCTTCCTTTGCAGACTCAAGTATGTATGCACATTTCCTGTTTGAAGCCTTCGACACAAATAAGAATGGCTCAGTTAGTTTTGAGGTAAGTCTGATGAGATGAATTTACATTCTCCTTGAACTTTTCCTATAAAAAGATTAAGGATTCGTGTCCTAACCGCCGTCGTTCCTTTTCCCACAGGACTTTGTATTTGGTCTGTCGATCATACTGAGAGGAACCATTAATGACAGGCTAAACTGGGCATTTAACCTTTACGATTTGAACAAAGATGGCTGCATCACCAAAGAGGTAAAACATGCATGACCACATGTTATACTGAGCCGACTGTGTTCAACTGTAATGACCGTGAAAGGCTTTCCAATAGCTAAAGTCTCTCCTGCTGAAATCGATTCTTAAAGTGCGGTCGTAGATTATGTTTATGTGACTAGTAATAAAAGATTAATACATGTTTATGTGTTGAATGAACAAATAATAAAATGTACCAAAAAATAACTCCAAAGCCAATTGATTGTGTAGCAATTACAAATGGGATTTCAGTCCTTTGGGTGTGACTTTTGTTTTCTCTGTGCAGGAGATGTTAGACATTATGAAGTCCATCTATGACATGATGGGGAAGTACACGTACCCCACCATGCAGGATGACACCCCTAGAGAACACGTGGAGACTTTCTTTCAGGTTCAAACCCATATGTTTCTGTCTTTTGCTCATTTTAATCCCTTATGACTATTTTTCATCAGTAAAATGTTTCTGCTGTGATTTTTCCTTTAGAAAATGGACCGAAATAAAGATGGAGTCGTTACCATAGAAGAATTTATCGAGTCATGTAAGAAGGTAAACTGGAAAGGTGCTTTCAGCTTTGTTTTTGCATAACTTTCATATTAGGTATTCAACTGCCGTAAAAGCATTAGGAAATCAACTCTGTAGGCAAAATGTGTGAAGACACAATAAGTTACTTTTTGTTGTTTGATATTCAATGAGTTTTGAGTTGATCATTTATGCTCTTAGAATCAGATTGGCTGAAATTATGACAGGGGTACAAATGCCTGCATTTCACTATCATGATGGATATGAAGTTTGATTTAAATGAATTCAAAATGTAGTGGGAGTGCAGGTGAAAAGTTAGTTACGCATTGTGAACAGATTACAAGTATAGTCGCCGCATCCTCCACTTTTAATGGAATTTGGTTGCAAATCCATCGTAGTTGGTGACATCTTAAGGCACATGCAGCCCTCGGTCTAATTTTGTCCGTCCCCGAAAAGCAATTGTAATTCATGAAGTTGGAAGTTATATCTCAATCTCAATCTCAATCTTTATTTGTATAGCGCCAAATCATAACCAATGGACATGTGTGCTATGTTGGGCTTATATGAAGCCCAACATAGCACACAAAACTTCAGATACACAGATACACAGAAAACAACAGTAGAATGCACAAAGTTATAACAAAGACACACTAAACAACCACTGAAACACAAAATGACTTCAAAGACACACAAAATGACTTCAAAGACACACAAAATGCCAACGAAATACACAGGAATGACAGAAACACACTTGATAAACACACAAAAAGGTAACAAAAATGTGCTGTATTGACAAGAAAGTAGACAAAATTAATTCAAAAACACACAAAATGTCTAAAAACTCAAAAACACCAAGAAAGCCCATGACAAAAAGATTACAAAGTCAAAACTCATCAGTGTCTGAAACATATGCTGAATTGGATGTAATTAAGTCAGGTGATAAAAGCTGGATTTAAAGAATATGACAAGAGAAAAATGCCTAGTAATGCAGTTTAGTTCAGTGTTATAGTGACAGTTCCATCTGCAGCCATGTAAACTATGTGCTCACTGCTCACATTACAACTACCTCCACTGATGAAATGGAACACTTTGAATCTTAAGCTTTTCTTCTCCTTCTGAACTGCACATCCTGTTTTTCAGGCTCACCAATGCTTGTAAAGTCTTTTTTTAGCTGTTGACTTTGACACAGACACGCCTGGTCTCGATCAAAGAATGAACACAACGTTTGATTTGATTAAACTAAATCCTTTTTTGTGCTTTGATCTCACCAGCCTCCCTAACTCATATTGTAGAGCACACTTCACTTTTTTTTTTATTGCTCCTTGTCACACACACCCTGCCATGGAACGCCTTTGTTTGTCACCTTAAAAAGTGAAGGGCACATAAAGCATCTGTTGTAATTCTAGCATCGCTCAGCCTATTCCTATTTGGTAGTAAATACCTTTAAAATAAAGTGCTATGTCAGCACTTGAAGTGCAACTGAGAGAAAGGGAAGGGAGCCAAAATGCTGAAAATTGTGTTGCTTTCCTTCCATGTCTCCAATCTATCATGTTTGTGCTTTATGGATCCAAGCTGTGATGTTGCCTTTGAAAAGATTATCTGTTTTAACTGAAAATCTACTTTAGATCAGCTTCAACATGAAAATGTTTTTTTCTTTCTTTTTTTAAAATGTTCATATATTTTAATAAAAAATAAGAAACCAATTGTGTTGCTACTGTTTCCACAATCTTGTTTGTGGTCGTTGTTTTTGTAGTTACAGTATCTCCCCTCGCTTGGTTCACTTCCTATCTTTCTGGTCACACATAATTCATTCAACTGAAATCCCACAAATCCAACACTTTCCCTGCTGGTGTGCCCCAGGGCTCTGTCCTGGGGCCCCTCCTCTTCATCATCTATATTTTCCCACTGTGTCACATCCTTTGTAAACACAACATCCATTTCCACTGCTACGTGGATGACACCCAGCTCTACCTCTCTACCAAACCATCTTCATCTCTTCCTCCATCCTCTGTTACCCTCTGTCTACAAGAAATTTGTTCTTGGTTCTCTTTCAACTTCCTCAAATTTAACAGCTTCAAAACAGAAGTCCTGTTTGTAGGCATTTCCTCCACTCTCTCCAACAGTTTTCATATTTCCATCAACAACTCATCTGTCCTCCTTCCCTTCAGGTCAAGAGTCTGGGTGTCATCCTCGACATCCTTCCAGTCTCATATTAATAGCATCACCTGGTCTGCCTATTTCTACCTATGTAATATATCTCGTGTCCGCCCCTCTCTCACCCCCCACACCACTGCATACCTTGTCCACAGCCTCGTCTCCTCCCAGATTGATTACTGCAACTCACTTCTGTTCGGCCTCCACGACAAATCCCTCCAGAAGCTACAGCTCCTCCAAAACTCTGCAGTACGGGTCATCACACGGACCCCTACCACTTATCACATCAGCCCCCGTTCTACAACAACTTCACTGGCTTCCCATTAAACAAAGAATCAACTTCAAAATACTCCTCATTACATTCAAATCTCTCCATAATCTGGCCCCTCTGTATATATCTGACCTCCTCTACATTGCCACTCCTCCTCCACTCTTCAGCTCTCTGTCCCAAACTCATCACCATGGGGCGCAGAGCATTCAGCCGCTCTGGAACTCTCTCCCGCCTGACCTCCGTACCATAGACTCCTTGCCACTCTTCAAATCCAAACTCAAAATTCACCTTCTCAGACAGTCCTACACCACCTAGTCACGCACGCACCATCGCAATGTCATACTCTGTTTTTTTCTGTTGCTCCTGTATTTTTATTGTTTTTATGACTAAACTGTACAGTGTCCTTATGTGTTTTGAAAGGCGCTTTTAAATAAATTTTATTATTATTTTCTGTTTTTGAAGCTACTAAAGATTGACCAGATTTATACCTCTAAATTACCTTTTTTTAAATATGCCTGTATTTATATATTGTATTTTCTTGCAGACACACGGAACTGTATGCAAAGTTGTTAACCTCACATGGATCTAAAAGTTTTCAGACAAAAAAGTACAACAATATTTTTGAAAATCCTTTAGTCTTAATTTGCATCACATGAGTGAATTTCAAATATTGATCCATTGTGCTGAAGGAATTTAAAGTTAGTCATTTTTGAAAGATTATCACAGTGTGTGTTGGGCTTTGAGAACTGTTGACTTTAATTCTTTATACAATATGTATTGATTAATTTGTAGCAGCCGTCAGCGATACATAGTAAATAATCCTGTTTGAAAAATCAATAGGCCAACATTATTTCACCTTTCTGTGCACAGGATGAGAACATCATGCAGTCCATGCAGCTGTTCGACAACGTCATCTAAAAAGCTGGACCAGGAGCCCACTGGCACCAGGGAGGAGACTGTGCACGTGTGTGGCTTTGTCTGTGTGTGAAAGAATGAGAGAAAGATGGAGAATCCAGAGCACACACACAGACCTTCTCCTCCTCCTGGACCCCAGTGACTGTGGAGCTTCTCCAAGTTTCATTGTCATCATGCTGACCCCCTCATTCACCCCAATGATAGAGATACAAAACAGGCAGTGGGAGATCAACCACTGCACACCCAGCACTGCCCTACCTGATATTACCTTATCCCTACAAATAATGGAGGAACTACTGCGGATTCTGATGCCTGAACTCTAAGGATGGCAATGGGCCTAAAACCTTCATTTAAAATGGCTTTTTAACTGTGATGAATGGATGTGTGTGTGTGTGATGTTACTATCCTGCAGCTCTTGCACTGAGCTGTGCTAGAGGAGTGAACCTGCAGCCACCTGGTGGACAACAGATGAAATGGACACCTCACTATAGAGTGTCTGAACTTCTGGGAAGTCAAAAAGGACCATAATAATCTTTTTTCCAGAAACTGGCTGAAATATTTTCTGGGAATGGACTGATTTGATTTAAATATCGCATGATGATGATGTCACTAATATCCAATTATGTATTTACAGAGATACTCCAAAGTCTGCTTGTCTGTATGCTGTTCCTAGTCATTCACAGGTGCCTCACCCTGTGTGTACGTGAGTGTGCATGTGTTTCACCTCAGTAAGTAAGACAGACCCTGGTGGTGGGACTAAATCCACGTTCATTCATGGTTTTGCCATTAGGATGAAAGCTGGTGTTTCACACTATTACAGCCCTAGCAGTAGTTGTCTATTGACTGTTGTCCATTTACCAGTGGTGTAATATTAGGCTATACAACATAGGGATTGCACTTTAGTGCAGGGGTTCTCAACTGGTCTCACCCTGGGACCCACATTTTTCCACAGCCATTAAATCACGACCCACATTTTTCAAAACTAGCTGTTGAAAACACACATTCTCTCTTTTTTTTTTAAACATAAATCTTTATATTTTGTGCAACATGCACTTCATGGCATGTCTGTCAAAAGAAGAGTTTCTTTCAAAATAAAAGACAACTCCAACATGAGAGACTTAGTATTTATTTATTTTTGATCAGCTGTTCGCAACCTACTCAATACAGGTTTCCGACCCACCAGTTGAGAATCACTGCTTTAGTGGATTGGTTTTGACCATCTCGGCCTCAATCAATATGGAAATGATTTAATACATAAAGAATGAGAAGAATAATTAGACTTAAAATTGTACTTGTGAACCAACAGTGAAACATGGCTGTAGAAGAGTAAGAAAACGACTACTTCATTTCATTCAATTAGGCTAATGCAATTACACTGTATAGTTGGTGAGACGTGACTTCTGCCACCCCTCCACTCTCCATTTCCTGCTCTCCCCCCTCCCCCCCCCCTCTGCAACACCAAAGAACTGACACATTCAAAGAGTCACATCAAAAGCATATAAAGCTACCCAAAGTTAGGACATGGAGGCCACTTGTGGGTAAAAAGAGAGAGATAAATAATAGGTGAGTTGAAAAAGGAGCAAAATAGCAGTTACACATACTGATAAATTAACTGAGCAATTTTACATCATTAGTCCAGAACAGTATAATACATGCATCCCAAAAAAAAAATAATACTCACTTTAAAAAGTATTCCTCAATGTTAATGTTACCAGAAATACCCAAAACGTAATCAAATCAGTTGAAATAGCAATAATGTTCTGTACCACTGTACTTTTCCACTAGTCCATCCCTCTCAGAGCACAGTACAGGGGTACTAGAGGTTAGGACCCCAATAAAAATATGCACTTCAAAGATTTGGTTTTGTTTTCCTTGAAGGTTGTTTTTTTCTTGTTTAAATGAAAAAATGATTAGCTCTGATTATTCCTGCCAACAGTTTTTAAAAACCTGTGTGTATCCGCATGGACTGTGTAGAGACAATGAAAACCTATTAAGCTGTTGTACTGACTGTCTAGAACGCTAGCCCCAACTGATTGCATTCCATACTCAATGTGTCTTTATTGTACAAAGACAATAAAATTAAAGAAAACACAATTACTATGCAACATGGACTGAAGTTTGACTGTACATTTATGTTTTTGATAAAATAACAGGCTTTTTGGACCAAAAAAAAACAACATTTCACACACTGCATTATGTTCAAAGTTTTTGTCATAATATCAAACAAGTCATAACTTAACTTTACAGCTTTATACATTCAATCCAAAAATAAACAGTGTTGTTATACAGAAGGCAACAGCAAAACAATAAAATAAAATCAGTCAGGCTTTTGTAATCTAGAGTAAAAAATAAAAAGAAAATGCTGCTTACTTATTGTATATTTATATTATAATGACTAAACTGAATACCCTTTTTATTGGAGTAATCAGTTTGTTACATTTGCTACTCATTACATATTAATTATTAACCCATTGCGAATCTTAATGATACAGTATATAACCTCAATAGTTATAGACTCTACAGATCTCAAAAGAAAGCATTGCTTCATTTGCTTTTTAAACTCCTACACAAAATATTTTTTGTGAAAAATGTGAATTCAAACAAACACAATCATATTTAAAGCGCATAAGTCCAGCGTAAAACAACACTGTCTATGAAAAGCACTGACTGTCCCGGTAGAGTCGTGCAGCTGCAAAGGATTGCATTAGTCTGAAATAGAGCAGCTTTTACTTTGGTATTTTTCGGAGCTCGGCCAGAACCCAAATGGCCAGCGTGAGAAGAGCAACTGAGCCAGACTGGTGAGTAGCTGCCAGTGGAGTGGGCACGTAAAGTAATAAGGTGCTGATCCCTAGGGCGACCTGAGGAGCAGGGGAGAAGTCAATCACAACTGATACAAACACATCTGTAAACACATTCCAGCATCTGATGGAGAACAAACCTGTCCATAAGCCATCGCTGCCAGCAAACTGATGGCAATCTTTGTCCTCCTGGGAAGCCTCATCCTTCTAGAGAACATGTAGAGCCCAGTGATGGCTGTCAGAGAAGAGATCGCCTGGGAACAAACCATTACAGTTAATCTCTAAAAGATCAAAGAGCAGCAGGCTCAAATATATCTAAAAAGTATTTATTGTACACATTTCTAACTTACTAAAATTCTGTGATCAAACTGCACTGTTGTGGGGTTTTCAAAAAAGTTCTTTAAGGTTGGAGAAAAGGCCAACAGATCATCAGGAATCCATCTTTCTCCCATCTTAGGGAAGGAGTTGTAGACCAGCCCAGCGTCTAAACCAGCTACAAAAGCCCCTGTGGAGGAAAAACATTCACAACAGTGTAAAGCAGCGCACACACAAAGATAATTGGCCTGTTTTTGTCTCAAATTTACCCCTTTCAGACAAAAGATGGTACACGCCAGATTATTTTGATACATTTTACAAGATGATCCTGTGGTCTGAGGTGTGTAAGGGTAAATTATCCACGATAATCGCCTTTGAAACGGAGTCACATTCGTAGTGGAAGTTTAATACCAGTAAACCCAGTGTGTATCTCACCAGTAATTCCTCATCTTCAGCTCTTAGTTTGTCTCTACAAATAGCACGGCCCATAAAATACACATTTTTACTGTTTTATTGAATATTTTGGACTTTGTTTCAACGAAAGGAGAAGTTCTTTTATATAAAAAATGTATTATGTTTTAATTTCTAATGAGGTTTACTTTCCACCTCTGTAGATTGGCCTTTGATCCACACACCTGTGCTTGTATCTACCACCTGAAAGGACTGTCAAATCAGAAATGTCCTTTTCAAAGAAGCAGCACCAGAAATACCCTTATGAACATGCAGCCTATGTTATAACTTGTCCATTCTCTGAGTGGAATTCTTTTTGATCTTCTTGATATTTTTGTGCTACACGTATGACAAGAAAAATTATCTCTGGCAATGGTTAAGAATAATGAAAAATCTATAGCTGCATATTTTTTTTTTAAATCTACAAATCTGAGCCATTATGTCCATAAGAACAATTCAAAAAGAGAATGATTTATTGCTCTCACACTGATTCAATTCTTGTAAAACTCTGAGGGTACCTGAAAGAGCAGTAAGAAACACAAGTCCACCAGTGCCTTTCGCAAACTTCCTGAGCTGCAGGAGACGTTTGGATTCAGCAAACTGAGAAACAAGAGTAAAATTAGCAGAAGAAGACAGGCAAAAAGATGAACATTTCCACCAAAAACACACATGCCTAAGTAACTTTGAGTTTCTCTAGTAGTGGAAGCTGCCTCTGTACCTTGTGTGCTGGCAGCAGCATGGTGAGACCAGTCCACAAACTGGCACAGTAAAGCAACAATGCTGAGCCGAGGTGAGCACTGAGACGATACTGGCTGACCCGCGGGATGTCATGAGACTCAGGTTTATCCTCCAGCCCACTCTTCACCATATACCAGCCCAGGAGACCCTGAAAGGACACCCAAACACAATACACCATTCCGTAACCTCTTATTTTTACACTTTGCCAAGTTGCAAAATAGGATGATGAATTGATGGCAATACTCTCTTTTTCTTGAAAAACATTTAGTGCTCACTGAGTCCTACCTGAAAAAAGACAAATCCACAAAGACCCAGAACTTTTCCTTTCATGGAGCGTGTGAAGTACCCTTTCCTCCAGAAGTAAACAGTAGGGAGGATGTAGGCGAGTCCAACGAGCCTGCCCCACATACGATGGCCCCACTCCATGTAGAAGATGAACTTAAACTCTGGCAGAGTCATGTCATGGTTCATACTGGGAGGGAGGGGTGTTTGTTTGGTCAATGTTAAAAAACAACCATAATCTCTCATTAATAAATCAGGAGTTACAACTGATAAACAACTAAATTAAATAATCATGAAAGAGGAAATGATCATTCAAAAGAGCAAACTACAAAATGCAAGTTTTAATTACAAAGTCTTGTAAAGGGGAAATTAAGTCAGCCGCTTACATTTTAAACTCTGGAAACTGTTGATACTTTGAAAACTCAGCCTCCCACTCTGCTTGTGACTGAGGTGGTTTCATCTCTCTGACCAGATGCCAGTCAACCATTGAAAGTCCTGATTCTGTCAACCTGATTCAAGCAAAAGCAAAGAGTCAGCAAATCAAAAACACACCAATACAACTCATTAGTATCCACAGACGGACATATTTGAGCTGCTTTCACCTAGTGACACCACCCAAAACAACCGCTCCAACCACGAGGCCACTGCAGCCGAGCAGCCAGCGACCTACGATGCGGTTTGTGGCTGCACTAGGGACAGTGGCTGCTGCTGCTGGAGTGCAGGTGGCTCCTGCCTCCACTGTGACCGTGCTCTGGGATCTCTTCACAAGCCATTGTCGCATCTGTGGACTCTGTTACAATGAATCAAAAAAATAGAAAATAAAATCAACAAATTATGTTACAAATATTTCCATTTAACAGTTCTACAGTTTACAGTAATGGACACAAAATCTTTACAAAATTACATAATATCTTAAATTTCATTAATTCTGAAATACGGTAATGTCATCGAATTATTTCATTGGAACCGAAAGGACAGATAAACACGGTTGAAATGAACATTCTCCATATAGTGGAAAGGCACCATATTGTGTTAAATGTTCTGCAATACATCAGAAGCTCAAAGTAGAGCTGTTGTTCCTCTAAATCAATATAAAATAATTATTTAACAGGATAGACTGCATGTTTTAGTTGCTTAGTTTACTAAAGCTCTCAATTAGAAACATAACTATATCGTATCAATAAGGATAACATTAGGCAGGGAGCCAAATAATCTATGATCGGAAATGTTTGCCATTAACTCTGTAACTTTAAGGTGCATTTTATTCTGAAGGAGTCAGATTTAGCTGACTTGAGGTCTGTGATGTAACTTTTCTGTTCGCCGGTACACACACGTAACATCCATTGTGCAAAATAAGCTGCTCTCAATACTTCAAACACTGACAAAACAACAAGCTGATGACAAACAAAATCGTGCAGACTCTGCACAGAACAATTTTACCGCTTTTGTTGTCACTGCGTGACCTCTTCGAGGCTTATCTAACTGGTTAGCTAAGGCTAGCAGGTGATGCTAACTGTATTTACCTTGCCGTGATGCAGGCTGTTTGCTGCCCGTCTATAGCCGCTCAAAGCCGATGTTCGTAGAGATGACAGGAGCATGTTTATGTCCTAAAGTCAGATATAGCCTGGTTTCTCTAACCGTACTATACAATATGGGAGGTTAAGGTCTCACTCATTCCCTCACTTGTGTGTATATTCTTCTTCTTCTTCTCTTTTTTGTGTATGTAGTTTTACGGCGGTTTGCGTTCAAATTGTTGCACTACCGCCTCCTGCTGTTTTAGTTCACGCATTACAATAACCACTGACGTTAGAATAATAATCACATTATTTCCAGAGGAAGCAATTTTGGAACTCACATTTTGAAAATATAAAGTGGAGAAACATCTTGGTTATGCCCCTTTCAATTTGACATGTATATAATAAAATCAGAGGAGTACATTTCAAAATGTTATCCCTGTAAAATATGAATTTCCAAATATTCTGACAAGAGTGATAAATGCCACTTTTTGTTTTAATGAAGCTGAAACTATTTTACATTGGTTTTATTACTGCCCACACAAGTTATTTTTCTGGAGTGCGGTTAATAAACATTTTTATATACAACAGAACCAAAAACACAATAGTAATAGCGCCAAAAGATGTTATTTCTTATATATTCTTTGAAAACAAAAATAAATCAATATTATTCATCATTAGTCCGATCATATTAATGGCAAAAGTCCATATTAATAAATCAAAATTCTCAAAATCCCTTGTGAAATAGCTTTTGCATGTAGAAGTGTTTCCTGTACCGAAAAAATAAAAAGAACAACAAAATTTCAGTCCACAAATTAAATAAAACAAAAATATATATTTCACTCTACGGATTGATTAGTTAAATTCAATTCAATATTCATTGCGTAGCACTCATCACAACATATACAATTCCAAGTCCAAAATTTATTTTCCTTATTCCTCAACCTTGTATCCATTATACAATGTCAATCAACAATTTCTCAAACAGGACATAAAATAATAAAATATGATATGAAGTAAATTCCTTATTAGTCTTAATGTGTATAACTTTTCTATTTTTCCTATTTCTTTCTTTCTTTATTTTTTATTTGAACTCTATTTGTTAAAACACCACACTAATGTAAATATTGATCCGTTTATTGGCTGGTTTGGGGGCATTTTGGTGGTCCACACTCCTTACGACTAGGAGGCGGAAATGCACCATGTCGTTGTTTACCAACCGCCAATTAAACCCACGAAGAAGAAAACGCTATCAGTGAGTTAGTGGCTGTAGTTGTTATAGCAGAGCAAACAGCTGCCTACACGCATTCTTTAGACTTAAATGAGTTTACAGGATTTAACAGGTAGCAAATGTCTAAAGCTAAAGTTTTCTTTTCACGCGGTAACACTGACTCTCTGTGTGTCTGTGTAGTGTCACTATGGCAGAGTGCTTTCTAATGGAGGTGTGTGTGGACTCCGTGCAGTCAGCTGTCAATGCTGAACGTGGAGGTAAAAGCAGTGTTTTCATCAGCAGTCATTAAAGGCTTGATCAGAGGACTTCATTCTGCCATTAGAGTAGTAAAGGGTGATAGACTGCGTGCGGAAGCATTTATTTGTTTATTGAAAGTGTCTATTTGTACGGTTGCCGTATGGGGAAACACCCAGTGCTATTGGTACGGCTACCAAAGTACACGTACGTAGCGGTTTAGGGGGTTAGGGTTAAGTTATAACCCAATATCGCAACTATTTTTAGGATTATTATTAAAGTTAAAGTTAGGTTTAGGGTAAAGTTTAGTCTTAGTCACGCGACCTAAACGGACCAATGACTGACCTATCACGTGACCTAAATTGGCCAAATAGGGGCGCTGCGTACGGATAGAATGTCGGTATATTGATACTTATATATATATATATATATAATTGAACAATTTTAAAATTACAAACACTTGATGAGGATAATATCTCAACTTGTTTTAGCTTCAGAAGCAAGAACAGAATAAAAACAAACATTTACGGTATATTGATACGGCAACCGTACGGATAGCCACTGCCTTGTTTATTTTTTATGTACTCCGAGTTTAAATAACACTTTATGTGACTACAGAAATCAAACAAAATGGAAAACAAATCTTCAGGAACACATTTTGTTGCACATTTCTTTACAAATATCACATTTTGGTTTAGTCTTAATGATATTATATATTTTTTATTATTATAATTATTATTATTACAGCATGAACTAGGTAGATCTAGGGTTGCAAAATTCTTGGAATTTTCAAAGTTGGAAACTTTCCACAGGAATAAACTGGGAATTTACAAAGTGGAAGGTTGGCCATTAACAGGGATGTTAAATATTGTGTTTATTTATTTGAGCAACATAAAAAACATTTTATGTACAATACATAACACGTTTTCGGAGGAGAAAGTGCTTAAAGAGAGTAGGCAGAAGTTCAAGGAACTTATAGGTGCTGACCCCACCTTCAAAAAATAACATTTAAAACTTCACATTTGGTGTTTCAATATGTAAGAATACTATACAAACATACAGTGCATATATATATATATATATATATATATATATTTTTTATATATAGTTTATGGTTGTTCAAAACAAAAAGTAATGGGAAAAAAATAAACCAGAATATTTGCCTTTTGCAATAGTTTATGTTCGTTTGTAACAAAAGTAATGGGGAAAAAAACAGAATAATTTCTTTTTTTTAATTTTTTTAACATGTAAATCTATGATATCTTCAGTCTTCTAGATAGTTTTGTTGTGTGTCCTTCTTTTAAAGTCTTTAAAATGTGTACAGACTTTGATATTTTCATTTAAGCTATTTAATAAGTCCACTCCACTTCTAGTGATACACATGCCTTTCAGAGTAGTCTGATAAAACAGTTTGTGAAATTTGTTTGACTTCTCAAGGTGTATTTGGATTGTATTTGGCAGTAAGTTAAGGTTAGTTTTAAATAGAATATGACATGTTTTGAACATTACTATGTCACAAAATTTTAATATCTTAGACTGATAAAACAGTGCATTTATATGGTCCCTGTATTCAGTAAAATGCATTTTTCGTATAGCCTTTTTTTTGTAGTTTAAATAATACCTCTGTTTTGCTTTTGTACGAGTTTCCCCAGACCTCTACGCAATGGCTTAAATGGGGCAGAGCAAGAATGTTGTAGAGTAGTGTTGTTTCGTTTATATAGAGTTTCCAACAAAGTCTGTGATCAAGAGTTTGTGGGTTTATCTCACGATTTCCAAAGTATATAACTTTTGTTTTATTTATATTTGGGGATAATTTATGTTTTGTAAACCATTCTTTAGTTTGTCCATTTCCTGTGTAGTCTCAATCACCAATCTTTGAAGGTCCTCACCTGAGCATAAGATTGTTGTGTTATCCGCAAAGAGAATTTGACTTAAAACAACCAGATTTCATGCAACTATATTTGAGAATATTGGAAAAATTGGTGGTAATTCGAGCAAAGGCTGGACGGTGAGAGTGAAGAGGAGCAATCAGATGTTGAGGAAGTAAACATTGCCTGGAAAGGTTTTTGAACAGGACCTTGTTTTTGTTGTTTTTAGAGGGAGGTTGTGTTATTATCCCCCGCCACAACAAAAGTGTGGCGGGGGATCCGAGTTAAAGGGGACAGCTTTTTCTCAGAAACCGTTTAAGATACGATAACCAATCTTGGTGTGTGGCTTCAAGGTATCAATACCATGATGGAGTTAAAAAATGAGTAGCGTGCAGTAATTTTTTTTGGAGTTATTGCCCCTGTTCCATTTTTCTTTACTCTGTTCAAGGTGTCTTCAAAGGTAACAGCTTTTCTTAGAAACTGTTTAAGATAGGATAACCAAATTTGATGTGTGGCTTTAGGCTATCAATACCTTGATGGAGTTTGAAATGAGAAGCGCACAATTACTTTTTTCCGGAGTTCTGCCCCTGTTCCGTTTTTCCTTTCTCTGTTTGATGTATCCTCAAAGGGGACAGTCATTTTATAGTCTGATGTGATGATATTTTCTTATGTGTACATCTAAGTTCTTAGATTTAGGACATTTAGGATGAGGTCGTGAGTTATAATGACAACCAATCTGGTAGGGGATGTTTATGACTATGTCTTCTTGTGTTATTTATTTTTCAAATAATTTGTCAGGCAGATGAGTAATATTGGTATTTTTGTTTCAAAATAAATGAGCGTTCATTTTGAAGAGCAGTTATTGTTATCAGTTTTTTTTTTTTTTTTTTGCCACTGAGATGCTCGGTTATAAAGGTATTGAGTTGAAATCAAAACCTGAATAATTGTAAAGTTCAACTTAAAAATAGATCTGTTGAAAAGTTGTTATTAAATACATTATTTGCATGCATACTCATATCTATGTTTGGATATGATAGTTATTTAAAATTTATCTCACTTTCTAGTTAATTCCAATATGTATGTGTGTGTGTGTGTGTGTGTGTATATATATATATATATATATATATATATATATATATATATATCTCACGAAAAGTTCCAGTGCAAATTTTCTGGAATTTTTTTTTCAACCGTAGATGGACTTTTATTGTCATTGCATATTTCTACTCAACAAAATTCTGTTTGAGAGCAGTCTTTTTTTTTTTTTAGCAGTTTTAGCGATAATGTAATTGTTTACTTAGTTATAATAGTTACTTTATTATCCCCCGCCACTAAGTGTAAATGGGAATATAGGTTTGAGCACCGTCCGTCAGTGCTTCCGTCCGTCCGAGTTAAAATGGACAGCTTTTCTCAGAAACCGTTTAAGATACGATAACCAGATTCGATGTGTGGCTTCAGGGTAAAAATACCTTGATGGAGTTAAAAAATGAGAAGCGCGCAATTAATTTTTACGGTCATTGCCCTTTTTCTGTTTTTTTTTACTCTATTCGAGGTATCTTCAAAAGGGACTGCTTTTTCTCAGAAACCATTTAAGATGCGATAACCAAATTCGATGTGTGGCTTCAGGCTATCAATACCTTGATGGAGTTCGAAAATGAGAAGCGCGCAAACATTTTATCCGGAGTTATTGCCCTTGTGCCATTTTTTTTACTCTGTTCGAGGTATCTTCAAAGGGGGCAGCTTTTCTTTTAATTTTATAGTCTGATGTGATGATATTTTCTTATGTATACGTTTAAGTTCTTACATTTAGGACATTTAGGAAAAGGTTGTGATTGTGGTTATAATGACAACTAATTTGGCGGGTTGTTTGTTGAAGGTGGTTAATGTTTCTCTTCTGCTGAACCTGTTACAAAAGCAGGGATTTACTGACTATATAACCTATAATAAAGATCTGCCCAAATTATTGCCTATAGCCAAAAGATTAAGTCCATAAAATAGCCGTATTTAACACATTCTCACCACACATTGCCTATTTCTCCCTTTCTGTTGCATTCAATAGTGTTTGTCTTCCCTTCCAGGTGCTGGACGTCTTGAGTTGTGTTCTAGTCTTCTAGAAGGAGGCCTCACTCCCAGTCTTGGTCAGTAATTCATTACAGGTTATAATGTGGAGCAGGAACAAAACATTCATTTATATATATTTCTTTGTTCTCACTTCAGGTCTGCTACATATAGTCAAACAGTGTGTGAAAATCCCCGTTTATGTGATGATTCGCCCTCGTGGAGGAGACTTCTTTTACTCAGATCAGGAAGTAGAGGTGATGAAGAAGGACATAGAAGTGATGAAGAGCCATGGAGCGGATGGCTTGGTGCTCGGAGCACTGACAGAAGACGGAAGAGTTGATGCAGAGCTTTGCATGGAGTTGCTAGGTACTTCCTGTCACTGTTTTTGAATAACTATATTTTACTCCTTTCAATGTAGTCATTTTAATTGATCCAGATGCCTGAAATATTTTTTAATTTAACAGAATAATTTAAAATCTTAAGCTTTTCAGGCATGCAAACTCAAAAGAAAATCTGTTTAATTTCTATTCAGTGACATTTAATCGAGTAATATTTTGATGTGTGCAAAAACCAACAAAATAAAAGTGAATAGACCAGGGATCACCAACCTTTCTGAAACTGTGAGCTACTTCATCTACTGTATAGATCAGTGGTTCTCTAACCTTTTTGGCTCGAGTACCCCCTTTCTTTTATTTCGGACTCCAAGCAAACCCTTTGTCCGACTACAACATTTTGCTTAGAAAACTATATAAAAACAATTATAGAGCATAATGATGGAATGAACGAGTGATCACACACATTTTAAAGAAGCTTATTTTGTTAATAAGTTGAAAGAAATTATATTTAGTGCAGTGTTTCCCAAACTTTTTTATACTGTGACCCCATTTTGATATCAAGAATTTCTGGCAAATCCAAAAGACATTTTTTTGTGAAATAATTTTTTGATCATGTTTGAGCTCAGATACTGAATATATATATTTCAGTTTTTTGTGTTTTTTTTTTACTGCATTTTAGTTTAACTATATTAACAAAGCGAAAGTATATAGTTGCTTAAGATTTTGTGTTGTTTTAATAATAATAAAAAAAAGAAGAATAATTAAAAAAATTAAAAAATCTATTTTAATTTTTCTGAAATTTCAGGCGACCCAAAGATTGAAAAACACTGATTTAGTGGCTCCTGAACAGATTTATTTCTATAGTTTTAATCATTTCTGGTCATATCACGCTTAAGGTGGGACTAGGACTGACAATTTATTTGTTGATTTTCCACTCTTTCTCTCAAGTGCCCCCTGTAGTGCCATCGCGTACCCCTAGGGGTACACTTACCCCCATTTGAGAAACACTGGTGTAGTCCAAAGGGTTAACAGTTTAGAAAAGCACTTCTTAAATGCTACATTTGCATGATTTCATTTTGATTAGAGGGTAAAATAATAAGAAAGGCTAGCAGTAACTTAAAAAGGTAGTAAATAATTCCAGGAAGTTCTTTGTGTCTTGTTTTTGAATAATATGTTAAGGTTCAATTTATTCAGACAACTTTTTTTCACATCAAAGCGATGACAGACGGCACTGAAGAGGACTGGCAGTTGACAGTTGGAACATGTCAGCAAATCAAAGTAAATTTCCTGAAAAACAGTCGGTCTAAATAAATAAAACCTTCACATATTAAAGGTAGGAAATGTTGATGTTACAACATGAAACACTTTATTTTAATCAAATAATATAGAAAATCCACCTTGCGTTTTAAAAAAAATATATCTTGTACATATCACATTATATTATATATAACACACCACTGACCATACACCAGTTCTGCAACACTTAAAAACATTTTTCACAATGTTTCAGGGAGAATTAACATTTAAATATGGTTAATTTAATACTAAAACTTTCTCAGCAGTACTAACTACATCTCTTGTATGTATTTATCTTTGTGAGTTTGAATCCTGTTAAGTAAATCAGATTTTAGTTGGAGCTCATTGTGCTACTTTGTGTGATGGGGTCAAAGGTAACAACGACCCAAATACGGCGTTCAACAATGGCTCATGGCTCCTTTAGTTTGTATATTAACACAGAAGAGTTTTTAACTGAAAGTAACGCACGTACACATAAACCCAACTGTGGTGAAGTTAGTTTGATAATAAATATGATGTATTTACATTTCTAAATTAAAATAAGGAACTTTAAATAGTAACACTGTCAACATAAAGACTGTAAAGCCACTGAGAAATACGAAAATGCAAACTTGTGCAAACAAGTATGAAATTATCGACTATCTGGGTGACAGTGGACAGTAGACAACATAAAGAGAGATTGTGAAATAGTAGAAATCAGGAACACATAATAACCACTTAGAGAGAAAGATATTTATTGTAAAACTAGACAACCATCTTCTAAATGAAATAAAAATAAATAAAAATGAAGTTTTGCTACTTTATAGCGAAAGACACACGTTTGTAAAGATAAAGACAACCTTATTTGTCCTACAAAGGGAACATTTGCAGAGTTTCGGCAGCAGATAGATAAAACAGCATAATAAAAAATGGAAAAAGGAAGATATATACACACATGGGTCTGTACACAGTACAGAGAGGAAGAGGGAAGAAGTGGCAAGAAAGTATATATATATATATATATATATATATATATATATATATATATATATATATATATACTGTATATGCACACTAAAATTGCTGACTGTTAGTGGGTTGGCTATCAATGTTTTGATTAAATAGTCAGCTGCAGGCACAAAAGAACAGCGGAATCTCTCCTTCACACAGCGTGGGTGTGTTTGCCAACGTAAGTATTTTCTACTAGAACGACACACTGTGAATGTAAAAGACATTGAGTTCAAGAGGAAACTGTTTTAAATGTCTTTTATGTTGTGCAAAATGGTGAAATAGAAATAATGCTACTTAAATGCATAAATGTTATCTTTGCTTATTGTGATGGTACACCCAAATGTTTAGTTTTTCATCATTGGGCACAGGGATTAACTAGGTTTGCTTGGTTTTCTTTGCTTCTCAGATGTAAAAAGATTCCAAATTGCTGATCACATGATCAACTACTTGATTGGTTTTACGCATTCCTGGCACATGAATGCATGTCGGTGCTTTAATGTACAGTATGCATCGACTAACAATATCGATGATGAATGTCTTTGATTTGCAGTTTATACAGAAAGCTTACCACTGTACGCGTTTTACAACTATTTTTTTTTACTCAATGTTTCATTTGCTCTTTTGACATGTCATCCATATGCAATCATTCTCTCTTTCTTCTCCTCTCTAGCTTCTGCTCGTCCTTTGCCCGTCACCTTCCACAGAGGTACTACTTTCTCTGTCCAATTGCTGTGTAATTTTATACTTCTGCTAGTAATTATCATTGAATATGTCTTACATCACCAATGGATCCTTGGGAAATTGGTTGGTGATGAATAGATACTTTATATAAGATTACATGTGTTTTTATTTCATGTTATGGAACAAATATTGATCCCATGCAGCGTTTGACATGGCTCATGACCCAGTGGTTGCTCTGGAGGCTCTGGTTACATTGGGATTTAAACATGTGTTGACAAGTGGCTGTGACAGCTCCGCGTTGGAGGGACTGCCTCTGATTAAACGGCTCGTTGATCAAGTATGTGTAATCATTCAGTCATATAAGAAGTGACATTCTGCCGTGACATGACTCTTATTTTTATGACACCTGTGTCTATATTTTTATTTAACAGGCTAAAGGGAGGATTGTCGTGATGCCAGGTGAGGAGTTTTCTTTTTCTTTTGAATGTGAATGACTTTGGTGGAGGTCAGCAGAGCCATTGTTTTCAGGTTTGCATCCCAGAGGGGGCTGAAGCTGGAGAAGTATCTCACCTCCACTATAGTAGCACTGCGGTGTCAGAGAACCGTGGTCGTTGTAAAGGGATTTTTGTGTTTAGAAAGGTGCTTTATATTTCATATACAGTGGGGCAAAAAAGGTATTTGGCAGCCACTGATTATGCAAGTTGTCCCACTTAAAATGATGAGAGGTCTGTAATTTTCATCATAGGTACACTTCAACTGTGAGAGACAGAATGTAAAAAAAAAATCCAAAAAATCAGATTGTAAGATTTTGAAATATTTTTTTTGTAAATTCATGTCTAAATTAAGTATTTGACAACTACAAACAAGCAAGAATTCTGGTTCTCGCAGACCCGTTACTTCAATCCCAACGGACCTGCCGGCAGAGGCAGCTCCAGTTTCTGTGACTCTCACGGGTCTTAATGTTGTAAAGAATGAATGATATCACACATTCTGTACCTCTCCGTAATCCTAAGAAACTCATTTTAAACTGAAGCCAATCCATAGAAGAAGGAAAGGTCGACAACTCGGCAAAACTGCTATGAGTCACAAAATAAACACAGAGCTCTATAACAAAAGCCTACATGAAGCTACAGCTGCATCAACTGATCTACAGGTTTGGTATGTTACGTACCAAAACACTGCCACAAAATCTGAAAATACACAGTGGAAAATGTCAGCAATGATGACAAATTGTGTCTTTTGCCTGACCTTTACCAAAACATGTGTATCTTTGGCCTATTGTTTACTATTTTCACTAAACTTGCTGCAGTTGATATCCAAATTATTTCTGCTTTTATAGCCTTCGACAATGAGAATTGACTTTATATTTGATGTAAATCACTGCTTTTTTTGGACAGACTACTGATTTCTGTATTTAAAACATGATTTGTTGTCACTCAGTATCATATATTTCCATCTGTAAACACTAAGGGTTCTACTTCAATCTGAGCAAAAATTAGCCATATAGGTCATGTAGAAGCTTAGAAAGACATTTGTTATGGTTATGTGATTTTTGGGCGAAAAGTGGCTCATACATACTGTACTTGGTGTACTTTTATGTTGTGTAACATCCAACAGGAGGAGGCATCACAGAGAGAAACCTACAGAGAATATTAGAAGGTTCAGGAGCTCAGGAGTTTCACTGCTCTGCTCGCTCCAGTCGCGACTCGGCAATGAAGTTCAGGTTTGTGTTTGGTCACATTTTGGATTTTTATCTTGACCAACAAAATAACGGCTTGTAGCATTTGTTATGCTCATTTTTTTTTTAAATTTGCAACCCATAAACTTACAGTTTTCTCTTTTTCTACCCAGGAACACTTGTGTGTCAATGGGAGCTGCTTTCACTGCACCTGAATACAGCCTGAAGGTGGCAGATGTGAGCAAAGTCCGGACTCTAAATGCAATAGCCAAAAACACTTTGTAAATGAGTGTGTCAATCAAGGTAAAGGAAAAGAAGCCTATCTCAACAGACATATCTGTACTGTTGGGTGAATACATATAATCACTAAGTTCTAGGATGCCACAGTGTTCATTTTGATTATTTTGATTGTTGTCTGGGATTTATTATTTGGGAAGTAAAAGTATTCAGGGACAGCCCAGTACATCCATAAATCCCATAGACCACTAGGCTGTGATTAGATTACCAGGAGTGTTGTGTATCTAAAGTGTGCAGGGTGGCATTCATATAGATACATTCATCTTAAAGTCCGTGTAATCCTTAAACGCTTGAATAAATCGTCTAGTTTGCTGAGATTTGTCAATATGTCAAGCTCACAGTAAATTTGTATGCTAATGTGAATGTGCTGTGTGCAGTTGAATGTAGCTCAGCAGGTTCTTGTTGATGTTTATTCAGATTTGGCACCACATGAGGATTACCTTTATTTTTTTACCGTATACATTTTCTATCTGATTTATTACAAATTCTGTTCTGTAGGTGGAAATGTAGCATTGTGTATTTATTTATCTTCTATCCACTCTAAATGTAGAATCTTTTGGCGCTACAGTCCTATTTCTTGAGAATTGATACAAGTTTGATAAAGTGAGACATTTAAACCATAACTGAGTGGTTAATGTCACTAAGCTCTACAATTATAATAATAATAATAATTGTGGTTGTTTTTAGAGCTACATGGGACTACTTACTACACGCTATAAATAGTGCAAATTGGTAAACTCTTTCTACAAAAACAGAAGTGTTTTTACATGGTTTATGTTCATTATTGTCCAGGCAAGTCTTCAGTTTATTTGCTTTTTGATAATTGTGTGAAATGAATATCTCAATCCCTCTCAGTTTATTTTGTGTCATGCTGCATTTGCTTTTGAATTGACTGCGGCGGGAAATTGATTAGTGTCTGTTTAGCATGAACATACCGTATTGTCTGAAGTAAATACTTTGAAATTAAATTTGCAGTTTACAATGTGTGAGTGGAACTGGGTATTTTTAAACATGCATTCTATCCAACATGTATAGGCCGCCAAATGTGGAGTAATACATTTTTTTTTTTTGCAATGTCTATGCCACTCTATTTCACTATCTACCAACATACTACCCCAAAAAGCAGACAATAATGGACTTTTATAGAATCAACTGAAAAAAAGAAACAAAAATGCATTTTATTTACATTTTTTGTTTGTTTTTTTTTCTCCAGAGTTGAACCATTATGTTGCATTACACCTTAGGTCTCCTTTTTTAATCTAGTGGCAGAATTTTAATGAATAAAGTCCATTAAAATATACTTATACAACTTAATTTTCAGTTGATTTAGTACTGATCTGTATCCTTCTGTAATCAATTTTTGTACAATGAACTAAAGGGCAAAAATTTATTTTTTTCACGTTTTACAACCGTTAAACAAGCAGTTTCCTTCTTTATCGAGTGATAAATTGTGCCCTGACAAATACTCATAATTGATAACAAATGTAAATTATACAGTGACTATTGATAAAGCAGTCAACTTCACTGCTTTGTGATAATTTAGGAGTTTTTCTCACGTGTAACAGATGTCCTTGAAGCCTTACATGCCATGAGTCAGCAAGATTAGGACCATTATCATGTGACTGTTGTGACTCTTATCAGGTTTTTAATTATTAACTCAGCGAGATTCGTCTGCTTTAGGAGCACCACACTCGGCAGAAGACTTTTCACACAGATTATGTCACGGTAATAAATTACATTGTGACTTTTTATGCAATCTGAGAGCAACACTTTTTAGCCTGGAAGTAATGGTGTCCGTCTGAGGGAACTTTGCATGTTCTGCTCCCATTAAAAAAAAAACATGGGAGTATTAATTTTACTTTATCAGGTGTGTTCGGTTAATTGGAGTTCATGTGTGTTTTACTGTGATTGTTGGTCTTTGGGAAGTAAAATGTCAATTTGTCTTAAGTGTGACCCTGCTTTGACCCTGGTAGTAACTTAGGACAATGGTTCCCAGTCTTTTTTGTCTGGTGTACCCCCTTTGCATTTTTGTCAAATCGTGTATCCCCTCTTCATATCATAAGTTCATAATTTCTTATGCGTTTTCATTTTTGGAACAGCCTGGCTCTCCTGAACCCCTAACTGTGACTCAAATGTTGGTTCCCTAAGACTTAATCTACAAATTCAAAACAATGAGTGAAATTTAAAGTATATGTTTTTATTTAAATACCAATACAACTTTTGTGTGATTACTTCAATAGTAAGTAAATATGGCATCCTATGTAAAATCTTGCTAAATATTGTCTACTATTGTCAGAATAATTAATGATAAAATTGTCTCTACAGCATAAAATAATCTTGCTTCAATGAATTACAGGAAAATATTGTATGTTATTGAGCAATAGTACTGTTAGTTTGCAGTGAATTTGTCCAAAAAATAGCCTAAATTAATTGTTTCGAGTACCCACTGCAATGTGCTCCTCTACCCCCAGGGGTACACATACCCCTGTTTGGGAACCACAGACCTAAGACATGCTCTTGTCTAGCACCTAGGTTCCCAAAGTGGGGTACGGGTACCCCAGGGTACTTGGATAAAAATTTAAAACAGCGTGATGACATTGGAAACTATAATATAAATAGAGCAGCAGTCAGGAGCCTCCATGCACTGCCACAAATGACACACTGGCCTCTGTAAGTTTACCCTCTAGTGGTGACAGAGAAACAATCTCATCAAAAAAGCCCAAATATGATGAGAGCTACATTGCTTTGCACTAGCCAAACGTGCTGTCAAGACTTGGATGCCCTATGCCACAACGTACTTGTATGAAAGTGGATTTTCAGCTTTGACAAACATAAAAACAAAATACAGAACAAGACTTTGAGTGGTGAAGGATTACCAAATTCAGCCAAACATTGCAAAGTTCTATGCATCCTCTCAAGTCGTAGGGTGATGAATATGTTGTATTACTGCTATGCATTCAATCAACAAATGTTTGGCAGATTTATTCCAAAAGAAGAAAGTGATAATATATATATATATAGTGCCGCTTGTCACGTGGTTTAATTGGGCTCTGTCTATTTCCTGACCAAAAACATGGTCCTCAAAAATACGGTGAAGGACATCATTTTTGACATATAAGGTTGACCTTCGTGCACATAAGCTAAATAGAAACAAGGAAAATAGATTTCACAGCTTTGAGTAACTCCTTAGCATGAATAGCGGAGGGTCGGTTCCAACGTTTATTTAAAGTGGGAGCATACTCCAAAAATGGCCAAATTATGTTTACGGAGGTGGTGGATGAGCTTTACAGTATATATACTCTGTAATCCTGGTCTATGCTGGTGTGTATGATACTGGTCAGGTATTCTAAGGGGATCAGTTCAGAAAAGATTTTGCTCCAACTGCCGACAGATGGAACATTGTCAGTGATCCAGTGTAAAATGATACTTTTCTGATGTCTTTTTCCAGCTGATGTTTTCACTTGTGTGTATGAAAGGATCAAAGATATAGGGTTCATCTCTATATTAATAAGAACAATACTTTGAATTTCAAGTAGGATTTGAAACCAACAACTCTGAAGTTTATGACAAGACCAGAAGCAATGAGTCAGTGTTGCCACTTCAGCTTTACACCTATGACACAGAGGGGAGAGAGAGCGCTTAAAGAGATGCCGTCTGTGAGGAGATATATGTACTCTACATATAATTTTTCGTTGCATTTCTCTTGTCCGAGTACAAATCAAAATCTTTTTTGCATTAAACCATATAGAATCCCATGTTTCTTCACCTATAGTGACGGACAATTGCTTCTCCCGAGCACCCCTGACCCTCTGCGTGTCAGAAGTAGATAGTCCGTTGAGAACACAGGAAAATGAGCTCACGGACACTTTCAGTAATTGCAATTTAAAAAACAATACACCAAAGTTAAAAAAGGCTTACAGTATAAACAGGCAGAGATGAAGCCTCTCTGATATGAAGTGGCACAACCCCCTTTAGGCCATTTTTTCAGTGTAGGGCTACTTTGTGTATGACATTACATTATTATGTTTTTAAGTATGCAGGTGTAGGGGGTACAAGGCTTCAGGTTAAATGTCTGAAGGGATATGGGACCGGGAAAAGTTTAGGAACCACTGGTTTGTCATCATCATGATAAACAGGTATAAAAAGCTGAAGGTTGGGCCATGAAAGAATATTCAACGTCATCAATCATCATGCTTTATCACCATATGTCCATTTTTACAGTAGGTTATTACAGATAAGAAAACCTAAAGTCAGTCTCTGCTGGTTGAACTTCTTGTGTAAACACATTTTGGACTTGGACGACGGCCTTTTTCCAGATCACCAGGAGCCCTTCCCCCTTCCCCAAAACGTCACAGATAAAATAACATTATGCGTCTTCGACAAACAACATCTAAAGAGCTAAAGCTTTCAGATGTTTTTTTTTAACTTTTCACTGTTTCACATATTATCATTCAGGCTCAAACAAACATGTAAAGGCATGCAGAGAAGAACAGGAAAAGACTAATGAGTCCACTCCCTCCCTTTCCGACACATACATTCCCTTTTGGTGGGCTGGCCCCCCGACACATGGGAAACTGCCGAGTAATACTTATGCAAGTTTAGTATCTCTGCTTTTATTTTTTTCTCTCTGCTTGCAGTGTTGAACTTTGTTCATGTGAGTATTGAGGAGTGTCCGTGGGGAGGCGCAAAGTTAGATTTTGTCAATGACTTCAACAACATCTGTGGACGTTTTCTCATTTCTAGTCGGCTGCACATCTGCAGCCACTAAAAGCTCTGCCAGAAGAAAGAATTGAGTTTCTACTTGAACAGGGAAAATACAGAACACTATTCAAGTGTTATACAAAGTAGGTTTTTTTTCTGCACTTGTAGGTGGAGAGTCTTTTATTGCTTAAAAGCCACATGGATCAAAGTCTTACTCTTACATCCTCTCATTGTCTCCGGAGTGTGGGTGGACAGAGAGGGGGGCAGCCTTTGATTCGACCTCAGCAGCAGTGAAATAGAGAATCAGACAAGACTGTGGAGTTAACAGAAGCTTCCACTGGGACCATGAGTGCTGCGGCGTTGGAGGAGTACTGTGGGTCCGTCTTCTGGGTGAGTTGACAATACAGAGTGTGATCAGAAGTACATTCAACAAGCTCAGAAATTACCCTCATCCTTATTATATTGTGGGTTACATTTTGTGACCTCACTTTATTAAGCAGTAGGACTCACTAAATCAAACAATGTTACAGTGAATTTATTGTCGAGAGAAATAATGTTATGACCTACTTATAATTATCAGAATATAGTGGAAATACATTTTTAATCCTTTTAAGAATAACTTTTCCAAGTCTAATTTTTATCAGTGAATCATTAACCAAAATAATGAATATATTATTAAAAAGCATTTATATAATTAAAATTGACTTGTTTTGTAAAAAATACATAAAGTTAAAAAGTAATTGTGGTTACAGTACTATATGTATGCAAAATAATTGGTAAAATCAATACAATCAAAACAATATTCTTGAAAAGTTTCATAATGATAATTGTTAAGGCAGTACTTACAGTAAGAAAGCCTGGGTGGGATAATTGGACAGTTCTGTGTGGAGTTTGCATAATAACCCTGTGTTTACATGGTTTATCTCCCAGTATATTCAGTCTTCCTTCCATCATTAAAAAAGAAGCATGAAATAGGTTATTTGGATGTGTTAAAATTGCCCATAGGAATCAATAAGTGTGTGAATGCTTGATATGTACAGTATAGATGTATAACCTGTCTGTAACTACCTGGTCAACAGATCTCCATGACCCTAAATCCAAAAAAATGGGGGGTATAAGATGTATGGATGGATGACTGTGAAAATGTTACTGAAATCTGTTTGTGCCTCTACTTTATGACCCACTGTAACAGTAAAGGTGATGAGCTTTGATTCCTATTCAGTTCTTCATCGGTAAATGATTAGTAGGATGTTTTTAACTCTCGTCTGAAAGGCGGGGTATTATGTAAAATCGACTTTTTCATGTTACCATGTCATTCTCTCATTAAAAACATGACTGGAGTGTTGCCTTGGCTCATTCATGTATGTTTGAGTAATCTTAAAAAACTCAGTATCTATTTTAGGTGTAAATACGCCTGAATCCTCCGAGGAACGCCCCCACCTCCTAGAAACGCCTCTGACCTTTCATCACCGCCCCACAGCAGGCCCCTCTCCCGCGTCTCTAGCACTCATAATGATGTATGCGTTTTCATAGCAACATGTAGCTTCATAATGCAACATAACTGTCCTTAGCCAAACATCTGGCTCCAAAATGTAATTATTTATGTTGCTTTTAACATAAAATAAATTATTAAAACGTTTAGCTGTTGCCCTTTGTGATAAAAAAGATTGTGCATTTTATGTTATATAATAATAATAACTATGTTGCAATGAAATCATAAATATCACTGAATTGCAAAATGTAGCTTCAAAATTACGTATATTTATTTCATTTATCTATGACAAGAAGGTTGAATATTACCAAGCAGACACGTCTTTTAAGAGCCTCTGAACTCTCTCAGGTTTGTCATCAAAGTTACTTTCCGGGTCAGACGTAGGATAAAATTCGTATGGATGCACAATATCCTGCGTGGCCATTGTTCACTAAGTGATAAAGTGTAGCTCCTTTCCAATTGTCAAATTAAAATGCACCGATAGTAGTTTCAGTGCCTGTGGAGAAGATGCAGTAGTGTTGTGATGGCGCCACAGACAGTGCTGAAGGGGCGTGTCGGAACGGGTAGGAGCTTCTTAATGAGACAGAAGCCTATTTCAAGGCGTTTGATACAGCCATGACGCGAGAGCAAATTTATTCAAGGCAGGTTTTTAATTTACTGCATTTACAAACCAACATAAGGTTGCATCATCATTGTATTGTGCTATAGAATCATACTATGTGATTGAAAAAAGCACGATACCCCCCGTTTTAAAGGATAGACGTAATCTGTTTTAGTTTTGGCCTCCAAAAAGAAAGTTTCAAACTATACTTTTAAAGCATGTTGACACAACTGTTTGTTCAATTATTGTACTATACATGATTTTAAGTGTTCTGGGTTCATTCATTCATTTATTTTCAGACCCACTTATTCCTGTTGAGGGTCGCGGGGGTCTGCCGGTGCAAATCTCTGGCTCTCATTGAGCGCTGGGCGGGGGTACACCCTGGACGGGGACGCCAGTCCATCGCAGGGGTGTTCTGGGTTGTTGTCTAATTAATTGATAAGTGCTTAATCCTTTTGGTATACTCACTAATACTGCACAACCTTAAAATAATACAGTTACCTATAGACTAGTTACCTTTATTTTGTTAAATATTGAAGTAAAATGAGGTTATTTAGATCACTTCTGAGCCTGCTATGAGGTAACCATCACCACTACTTCTTCTTCCTCCTTAAAAATGGCCTCCATTCACAGTGTTGAGCACAGAGAGCCAAGAGTAGGGACTTATGATTTAATCACATGTTATTTACATGTGATTAAACCTCTGAGAAAGTCCTGAGCCGTCAGTGCAATATAATGTCATCAGGTCTCCAGGGACGGATTGGGAGGGAAGGGCATCTGCATGTGCCTTTCTACCACATTTTTTTTAATGCATTTACTGTACATGTGTCTTGTGTTGTGCACCTCAGAATGATTCATACCTGCAGAGTGAAGACCCAGACCTTCCAGTGTGTGTGGAACAGACTGTTCTGGTGTGGATACCCCTGGGTTTTATTTGGCTCTGTGCCCCATGGCACCTGCTGTCTCTCTGCAGGCGGAAAAAAGTCACAAAGCACCTGTCCAAGCTTTACATCTGCAAACAGGTACCACAAAAAAAAAACACACATTATTGCAAATGTACAGTAAGTTATTTATTGAAAAATACTTTGTAGATTCTCTTTAATTTTTTGTTTTTGACATTCAGGGTACAGTATAAACGCTTCACCAGCCCATTATGGGACTCATTACGCAAACAGCAATGGTGCAGTGATTAAAGCCTTTTGTAAACGGCTCCTCTGAGCTAATTTTCACAACATTCAGATAAAATCAGAATAACAAATAGCATGGCCTCTAAGAAAATGATAAATGATTTACTCAGATTAGTCATTCCACAAACATTTTACAGACTCTTGTCCAATAACTTCCCAAGCATTGTCAGCCTTTCCTTAAAAGGGAATCTGCATGACTTTAGTGACCAACGTCGTAAATATTGATAATATTCTAATTGTGATCGCAGCGATCGTGCCAATCTGAACGGGCTTCATTGTTGTGAGTGGAGAACAGAAAAATGCCTTTTGAGTGACAGTTCTTCATTTACACTGTGATTCTCATCCCTCAGCTTGTTGTGAGCCTGTTATTTCTGACGGCCATTGCGGGCTTGGCTGTTACGTTAGGAGAGGATTACGGCCCAAACAGTACATCACCTCAAACTGGGAAAAATCCTGGTGTATTCTACGCAAACCCTGTTCTCTACGCTGTCACATGGGTAAAATATCCAAATGTCCACTCATAGTTATGACTGGTGCTTACCCTGAGAGTACATAATGTTTTTTTTTTGTTTGTTTTTTTAAATGTCTTTCCATTAGATCCTTTTGTTGTTATGTCAAGAGGGAGTGAGGCAGAGAGATGGAGCGGTGGACTCAGCCACTCTTTTCATCTTTTGGATGCTTCTTGTTCTGTGTGACATTTTCCCCTTTCAGACACTCCTACGGGAAGCACTTAAGCAAGTATGACAGAAGGTTTTACATTTATTAGATTACTATATATACTATATAGATATCCATCATTACCTTATAGATATCCATCACTTTTTGCTCATTCTCTTCTTTCAAAAATGGTTGAAGTTTTTATGAGTTAAGTTTTCTAATGCGCTACCAGCCATTCACTGTCTGTTTTTGTTTGTTTTGCCTTTATTACTGATGTTCTTTCTGATTTATTTCTATGTTTTTATCACTATATTCTTGTCATCTTAGTTGTAAAGTGTCATTGAGTGTCTTGAAAAACCATTTTTAATAAAATGTGTCATTATTATTATTATTATTATTAATAATAATAATAATAATAATAATAATATTAATAATAATAATATTATTAAGTCTAATGTAAGTTCTTTTTTTTTGGGAAGCATCATGATGTCCCTCGTTACTCCCTTTTCTACATTTCCTTTGGATTTAAATTGCTAGCCTTCTGGCTTTCTGCTTATTATTATTATTATTATTATTATTATTATTATTATTATTATTATTATTATTATTATTAAGTCTAATGTAGTATTTTTTTTTTTTTTTTTAAGGGAAGTGTCAGTGATCTCCCTCGTTTTTGCCTTTTCTACATTTCCTTTGGACTTGAACTGCTGGCCTTTTGTCTCTTTGCTGTGGCTGATGTCCCACCAGACGCTAAGGCACGTGTCAAAAAGGTACCTATGTGTGTTTTGATGCATTTTTATATTTACCAGAATTTAAATTAAAATGCCAGATGACTGCATCAACATTAACCTTTTACCTTACAGAACCCTGAATTAGGAGCACCCTTTCTAAGCAGAATCACCTTTAACTGGATCAATAGGTAACCCTAAACCCACTATAGCCAGAACCATTAGAGACCACACTGAAATGTGGACTCCATGCTTCTAAGATTGTTGTTGTTTTCAGTATGATGCTGAAGGGCTACAGACGACCACTGGTTCAGGAGGACATGTGGGATTTGAATGACGAAGATAGCACCGCTACCATTAACCAACATTTCCAGCATATCATGCAGTCCGAGTTGGCCGCAGCTCGAATTCGTTACCAAAAAGAGTTGAAGAAAAAGAAAGCCAAAGATGAAGCCTTTCCAAGTAGCATTTCTAATGGTCTGGAGAAAGGTGTGAGTCAGGATGTTTTAATGATGGTAAGAGAACATGTTTTACGTTTATAGAGGATGTTTTTTTAGGCGATATTTGCATCTGTAAAATTGTTGTCCAGGTAAATAACATGCACGTCAACTTTGAGTAAAACTGTGTTTTTCTTTAGGAGGAAAAGGGAAAGGAGGATGATAAAAAGGTGAAAAAAAGCAAAAAGAATAAAGAGGAAGAGAACTACCCCAATTCATGGCTGGTTTCCACTGTTTTCAAGACCTTTAAAGGGGTTTTGCTTGAATCTGCCTTCTTCAAACTTCTACAGGACTTACTTGCTTTTGTTAGTCCTCAACTTCTGAAGTAGGTGAATTTCAATAACATGTTGTTGTTGTTAATGAAGGCATTAAAATCACACCACAACAAAACGTTTGAAAAGAAATTGCGACACCATTTAGTTTGCCTGCCTACATCTCTATCAACAACTTATTTTGTTACTGTTTGCTGTTTGCATCATGGCTCTGTCAGCATTCACACAATTATTAACTCAGCGTCAGTTAAGTCACAACTGCACTGTCAAAAAGATGACCACAGGCGAATGTCAAGAGGAATGAGCTTTTAATAAGTACCGTAGCAGAAATAGCAGAAATTAGCCTCTCCATCAAGTGATTTTAAAGTTATGTGTCTTTTTGCCTTTCTTGAATCTTCATCAATTCTTAAAACATCAACTGATAATAATGGAATAATTATTTTGAAGGTAACCTTTTTTTTTTTTTTTAAACACATAATTATAATTGATCTTTCTGTGTTAGGTGGTAGATGCGACAAAATGCCCCCACACACAAATGTTAAGTTTCTAGTGTTTTTCCATTCTAGACTGATGATTTCCTTCACCAAAGACAAATCCCGTCACACTTGGGAAGGATATTTGTATGCTGTGCTGCTATTTGTGGTGGCTGTTCTACAATCCATCTTCCTGCAGCAATACTTCCAGCGATGCTTTGTGCTGGGGATGAAGGTTCGCACTGCTATCACGGCTGCTGTATATAAAAAGGTGAAAGACCTTAATTATCTTTTTTTTTTTAAATTTCCGGTAAAACTGGAAAATCAGTCAACAGTAAAGGCTTTTTTTTCTCTTGCTTCCTAAGAAGCAATCAATGTTAAATTACAGTCACTTAGTCCTTCTCTTTAGCTGCTCCCATTAGGGATTGTCACACTAATTCATTTGCCTCTATCCACTTCTGCTTTTTGCATCATTATTAGAAACACCAACTACCATTAAAAGCTCCTTAACTGCATCACTAAACTCTTCTCCTTTCGCCTGGAAGCTTCATCTTCAACTTAAAATGTGCAAAGAATTTCCTTGTTAGAAATTGCGCAACTATGGTTTAATCCAAATATAAATCATCATCACCAAAAGTTTTTAAAATTGCTAATAACAAGAATTGCTGATTGATACACATGACTACTGCGACTATGTTTTAGTAGTAGTTAGTGTCCAAAGGTATCCTAGTTTGTAAAATATACAAAAGGAAGTATTAGTTTTTCAACGTATGATATTGTAGCCCAGCAGATTTGTCAAAAAGGTGTTCACTTCTGGAAGAAGGCATGAACATTTGTACATGGGGGTTTTTTAGTATGCTGAATTGATTTTTAATGGGTTCCACGCTGGCAAACCAACAGTTCCCACTCAAAATTGAGAAATCCAAGATGGCCATATTGCATTTTGCTCTGGATGCAATTTACAGTATTTTAGGCTACTTCATGACAATCCTTGTCCCCCAAAACCTATATTTTGGGGGACAACCTCTTGCTCTGAGCACAGTTTGCGGTATTTTAAGATATATTATTGAATTCCTTTATCCAGAAAACCTATAATTTGCCACTGAGATCATGCTTGTATGCCAAACAGAACCAAAGTTATGACAATATCCAAATTGGTAAAACAGATGGTGGCCATTTTGGATTTCTTGATTTTGAGTGGGAAATTGTTAGTTTCCCAGTGTGGATCCCATTAAAAATTGATTCAGTATATGTAAAAAAAAAAAAAAAAGTACACATTTTCATGCTTTCTTCCAGAAGTGAACATCTTCGCCTAATATTGCTACATACCTGCCAGGCCATTGTTATAATTTGTGTTTCATCCTTTGCTTTGCTTCATCTTTACTTTGCAGTGCAGATAAGACAAGGTTGGGTTGCTTTGTTTTTAGTATCTTTCTGCTTTTTCAGTATTACATTTGTGTTCTTCAGGCTTTAGTTGTGTCTAATGATGCTCGTAAAGAGTCAACCGTTGGTGAAACGGTTAACTTGATGTCAGCGGATGCCCAGCGCTTCAACGACGTAACCAACTTCATCCACCTGCTGTGGTCGTGCCCTTTGCAGATCATCATATCCATTGTTTTTCTGTGGATGGAGTTGGGACCGTCTGTGTTGGCAGGACTAGCCGTCATGGTGCTGTTGGCACCAATAAATGGACTGCTGGCCACCAAGGCCAGAACCATCCAGGTTTGTAAGGCTGTAAATTCCAGTACTTTTTCCTCAAATGTAGCGTATAGTCTGGTTTGATTACATAGCACTTTGTTGGAGGTTTAAATGAAAATGACTAAGCTCATTATAATTGGTTGGGTCAACTGTAAATGGAGTTTAAGCTGACTTTATGCCACATTGTGTTATCTGCATTTTTTAAAGGCTCTATTCTGTCATTTTGTTCTATTTCCAGATAGAGAACATGAAGTTTAAAGACCAAAGGCTAAAAATTATGAATGAAATACTGAACGGAATCAAGGTGAGATGCCTTTGACCACTTTGTCTTTTGCTTATAGCACAATGCTATGATTTTCTCTCCGTCCCTAGATTTTAAAGTTTTATGCGTGGGAGCCATCGTTTCAGACTCAAGTAGAAGACATTAGAAATGACGAGCTTAAAGTGATGAAGAAATTTGCCTACCTTTCATCCGTCTCTACTTTCATTTTCAGCTGTGCCCCTGCTCTGGTGAGTCACAGACTACAAGAGCGACTGAAAGTGGGTGGTCTCTTTTCACATAATGACGCACTTTCTTTCTTTGCAGGTTTCCTTAGCTTCCTTTGCTGTGTTCGTGGTTGTAAGCCCTGATAATGTGCTAACCCCAGAGAAAGCCTTCACTTCTATATCTCTATTCAATATCCTCAGATTTCCTCTCTCAATGCTGCCTATGCTCATTGCTGCCATGGTGCAAGTAAGAAATAGAGACAATTAATGCAAGACTCGCAAAAACTGAAACCTATGAAAAGTAAACTTGTTCATTTTTTTTTTTACCTCAGACTACAGTTTCAAGAAAGCGCTTGGAGAAGTTTCTGTCCGGGGACGACCTGAATACTGACATTATTCGACATGACCCTAGCTTCAGTATGTCTCTCTAACTGTTCTGTTTATACATCACTTTGTAACTAATATAACCATTTTGGAAATTTTGTAATCATTTTGTCAATTTGTATCTTTTAGAATCTGCTGTGAGTGTACAAAATTGTTCATTGGCCTGGGAAAAGGGAGAGGAACCGCTCCTGAAGAAGTAAGAAGTTCTATTTTCTTTTACAATATGATATACATAATATACATGGGTTGATTATTATTTGCATTTTTTCCAAGTTTGTCCTTGGACATAAATCCCGGTCATTTAGTGGCAGTAGTTGGATCCGTTGGGTCTGGAAAGTCCTCTCTCATTTCAGCCCTCTTGGGAGAAATGCACTGCACCAAAGGCTTCATCAATATTAAGGTGAGATCTTAGAAAGTGCTGCTGGAGGCCGTAAAAGATTTGTGCTAAAATGATGACTTCAGTTTGAATATTTTTGGTACATTACAAGTGGTCGCCTGAGTGCACCATTTATTACCCAAGAAAATAATTACAAAAGTCCATCTCTGCTTGTTGGAGATTAGCAAAGATGTGCTTGCTGAGAGCTAACTAGTAATAATAAATTTTAAGGCAATGCAAATTTATTTGTAAGGCGCATTTCATACACAATTCAACTTAATGTGCTTTCCATGATCAAAAAGTGCAACAGAAAACACTGAACAGCTTAAAATTCATAAGAACATTAAAGTCGGCAAAAAAAATAAATAAATAAATTTAAATTATCAACAAAAAAAATATAGACATGTACATTTTCTTAGATAATAGTAGATAATCATTGCATTGCAAATCCAATATAGAAAAAAAAGAATTAACGCAGTGTTTTATTTTTCATTGAAAGTTAGTTAGCGAACTTACTAGCTAACATAAACCTCCTCCTGTATTTGTGGTCCAGGGTTCTCTTGCATACGTGCCACAGCAAGCCTGGATCCAAAATGCCACTTTGAAAGATAACATTTTGTTTGGCTCTCCAAATGAAGAGAAGAGATTCCAAGGTGTATTAGACGCCTGTGCACTTACTCCTGACCTGGAGCTGCTGCCTGGTGCCGAACTTACTGAGATTGGAGAGAAAGTAAGTTTAACTGACAGTTCAATGTTCTTTAGGTGTGTGTAAATTCAAATGACTTTTGATATTTGCGGAGGGACGAGATGCTTGGTAAGCCTAATTTATCAATACCGCTTCACATTCTGTTGTTTAAATTTGTGCTGTGTGTGAGTTGTCCAAGGTGTGCTGCTTTACATTAGAGCAAAGTGTCAAACTCAAGGCCTGGGGACCAAATCCGGCCCTTTAGAGTATCCATTCTGGCTCATATAGGAGAAAGAAAAAACATGAATCATTGTGTAACTAATACAGTTGTAGATACCTTAGCCTCCCTAAACAAACAAATTCAAAACATTTCCACAATGTTTGCAGAGGCTTAGAATTTTTCCATCCTCACATCACCTGATGGCAGTCAAAAACCAGCAGTTTTCCTCAAATAATTTCACAGATTTTTCCCAAATCAAATAAAAATCACAATGTCACAAAATTGAGTAAATTTAAAGTGAAGATCCTGCAGAGATGGGTATATGTCACTGGTTTCTTGGATATTGTTGGCTTCTTACATACTTTATATCATTTATACATGGAAATGCAAACTAGGGCACAGTATTTTTGAAACTGCTCATTTCCCAGACTTTGAAAACATGCCCATCAGAGTAATGATAATGGAGTACATAAATTAGCAGTGATGTGGTGTGGGGAATGTGATCATTTGCTTTTGTTTAAGTTGTCTGTACACATCCCAGCACCTTCTACAAGCTGGTTTAGGTTCCATAATTAAAGTAGAATTTTGATACTTAAAGCAATAGGATGAACTGATTGATAGTCAAACAGCCTAAAATCTACTAGTTAAGGCCCTTTTTTGTGTTTTTGTCACATTATGTGTAGTTTGAATGTAAAATCAGTTACATTAAAAAGTTTAGATTTGTTTAGTCATCCTTCATTTCCCTTTTTTCCTCTAGGGTATCAACCTTTCAGGAGGTCAAAAGCAACGTGTGAGCTTGGCCAGAGCAGCCTACAGTGAAGCTGATATTTATCTATTAGATGACCCGCTGTCTGCTGTGGACTCTCATGTAGGAAAGCATCTCTTTGATAAAGTCATAGGACCCTGTGGAATTCTCAAAAACAAGGTTTGTGTTGTTTCTTAACCAGTTTTTCCTCCCAAATATCAAAATTGTGACTTCCAGCATCATTTTGTTTGTATAGACTCGGATCTTGGTGACTCATGGAGTCAGCTTTCTTCCTCATGTTGATGAAATAATCGTCCTCGTGAATGGTGTTGTTTCTGAAATTGGATCCTATAACAGCCTCCGTGCCAGCAGGGGAGCTTTCTCAGAGTTTTTGGAGACCTATGCTAAAGAACAAAATAATCAGAGCTCTTCAGAGCCAGGTGGGTACTTGTCTTTCACTTAACAGTGTAAAGTATATCTTTAAAGCAATATTGTGTAAAATCAGTGTCTATTTCTGACTCCTTGTTGAATGTGTATACAGATGGTTGCCAGGATACGGAAGATGTAGAGCTCTTTCCTGAAACAGAGGACACTCAACCAGACTCTCCTTTGGAGGACACAGTTTCAGCTACTTTAAAGCGAGAAAACAGTATTCGCCGCAGTCAACGCACCGGCAGGTTGGGGTTTTATTGTAGTGACACCATAACAGTGAGAAACTTGCATTGTTTGATAGCGTGTTTTTGCTCATCATTTACCTCTTCATTTAGCGTTCGGTTAAGAAAAAATACATCTGTGAAAAACTCTGAAGATAGTGTTGAAGCTAAGAAAGGCCAGAGGCTGATAGAGAAAGAAACCATGGAAACAGGACAGGTACTTTAGCGTTTTTAATTTACTCAACTGTCATTAACTAATGAGCACAAACAAAGGGATATTGGAGCTTTTTGCATACGAGGTACTTCTCTTTCCCTTTTTCTAGGTCAAGTTCTCCATATTCCTTCAGTACATGCGAGCTATGGGCTGGGGATACACTGCTTTGGTTTTCCTGATTTACTTCACCCAAAACATCGCCTTCATTGGTCAGAATCTGTGGCTCAGTGACTGGACCAATGACGCTGTTGAGTATTTGAACAAAACATACCCAGACTCAAAAAGAGACACCAGGGTGGGGGTGTTTGGAGCTTTGGGTATAGCTCAAGGTGAGATAATATTCTTTTTTTTTTTTTTGGGTGAAATTAATTTTAGATTATTGTGAGAAAAACTTACATTAATGTGTTTAAAAACTAAAAAACAACAACAACAAAAAACAGGATTGCACACAGACTTAATATGTAATTGCAATATTGATCTATTGTGAGTTGCTCACCTATGAATTTTTAGTGCAGATATAGGCAACTGGTGGCCATTTTGTGCGGCCCCTAAAACAAATCCCCAAAAATTGTCTTTCAAGAAGTTGGAAGGAATAAGAAAGCCCAGCAAAATTCACAAAATCACTCCCAAAACACACCAATTGACAGCAAAATGCACAATGTACACAAATTCACACACAATTCCAAAATGACTTGGAAAACACAAAAAACAACAACACATTACAGATAAGCTCCAAAGACACACAAAATGTCAACAAAAATGACACAAAATGACAGGAAAATACAGAAAATAACACCAATACAGAAAGTGACCCCATCGACAACATAAATGCAGAAACATACAGAAAATGACAACAAAAACACACAAAAACAAAAACACAAAATGACTAAAAATGGACAAAACAACAAAACCACAAAGACAAAATAGATAACCCCCCTGTGTTAATGCTCAGATCAATCATTATTCTAATGCTGACATGAATGTTGATAATGTGGCCATCGGATCAGATACAATCACAGTTTTGTGGCCCCCGCTGTGACAATGTTTTTTTTTTTACTTGTCTGCACATGCTGTCAAAGGTCAACACTACAAGAAGTGCAATCATGTGTGACAGTGTTGCCATCCCTGCTTTAGTGTGTAGTGTGAATGATGGGAGCTAAACCGTGGCCCGTTCTTAAACTGAGGAGAGCAAAGGATAAATAATCTATAACCCTTTCATCCCCACGGCTGACCACAATGAGAGCTTGATCTACCATTGTGTTTGTAAAAGCTTTGATATGGTTGGGAGGTCAATTTTAAAGGGTTGTCTCATATATTGAAGTAGTTTGATTTCCCGTAGGTGATGCCATGATTGTAAATGACTCATGTGTTGACGGACTAATATGTTGTGATGTGCCACATCCCACATTGGTCTGTTATCATCAGAGGCAAAATACTATGAAAAAAATAGGCACTCCAGCATTTTTGAATTAACATAATCTCTGGTTATCGTCGCTGAGGAAGAATAAGAAATAGTTTTATTTTGTATCAGAGCTACTTTTACAAATGGATGTAGTTTTTTTTTTATGCTTCTTACAGAATTTGACCACAGGTCTAATTTTGGAGACTGAGCTGTTGTTGACGTTATTATATTGATACAAACAACTCTGTATTAAATAGCTTTAATGTGTTTTATATGCAAAAAAAATGCAAGAAACTGCCACACTGTTATCATGCAAATTGACTGATAATAAGCCAGAGATGCTACGCACGTAGTCACAATTGCAGAGTTCTGACTCTGTGTGTACAAGGACCTGAGTCAGTGTTGAGACCCACGCTGTCTTTGGTCACACTTTGAATATTTAAACATTAGTTTGCACTTCACATTTTTACCTTTTTCGTCCCTGCTGAAAATAGGGCTCAATCTCATTGGTTTATTTCGCTTTGGTTTCCTGTTGAATGTGTATTAAATCTGTTACTGTATTCATTTTAAGTAGTACCGTGCCCGTCGGAAGTATGTACAGCATTCATATAGTAGAGTTGTCAATTATGGCCAAATAAGTATGTGTTTGAAGGTTGAATCTGATAAAAGACGCATACATTTGTACAAATAAAATTATTCATTTAGCATTTAACATTTCTTAGTGCAGGGGTGCTTATTTTCTCTGTGTGTGTGCATGTGTGTAATTATACTGTATACATCAGATTTCAAGCATCTCTACGCAGTCCTAATTTGTACAAAATAATTAAATGGTCTAAAATCAGTCTAGTGCGATTATACATTTCAGGAGCTAAAACTAAAAACTGTACTATATATATATATATATATTTTTTTTTTTTTTTTTAAGTGAAATAGTAATAATGTTTTCATGCTGTTTGTTGCAGGTATCTTTGTGTTCCTTGGAACGCTGCTGTTAGCCAATGCATCCGTCGCTGCTTCTCGTGTCCTGCATTCCCGGCTGCTGAACAACATGCTACGTGTTCCCATGGTGTTTTTCGACACAACGCCTATTGGAAGAGTAGTTAATCGTTTTGCTAAGGTAGTGTTAATATTTACATTTTTGCAAACAGTATGCTTTAAATGTTGACTTATTTATTTATTTTTTTAATGTACTCAGTTCATTTCCGATATGGTTGCAATCACAGAAATTCATTTTGACATACATTTTTTTTTTTTTTTTTTTTTTTTTTTTGAATGCCGGAAAGGGAGATGGACTTAAAGCTGTATCAGAGTGTACATTCTACTTTTATTAGATTTAAATTTAATAGTTTAGGATTTTGTGACCCACTAATATATGTTGTACAATAATAAATTCCTCTCATTGGTTCTGCAGGACATTTTTACAATAGACGAAGCCATTCCTCAGTCCTTGCGTTCATGGATCTTGTGTCTGCTGGGTGTACTGGGAACGCTGTTTGTCATCTGTCTGGCGACCCCTTTCTTTGCCGTAGTCCTGCTTCCACTGGCCTTGATCTACTACTTTGTACAAGTAAGTATAAAGATTAAAGGGATAAAAAAGTTTGTTTTATTCCGCTTCCTTTTTATTCATTACTTGTATTTCTCTGTGCAATTGTTCCTTTTTCCTATCAAGCGCTTTTATATAGCTACCTCAAGGCAGCTTCGTCGACTGGACTCAGTGTCTCGTTCTCCCATTTACTCTCACTTTGGGGAGACTGTATCGGGTCTCTCTGTGATCAGAGCCTACAACCATCAAGATCGCTTTCTTAAACACAATGAAATCACCATTGATGAAAACCTCAAGAGTGTTTACCCGTGGATCGTTTCAAACAGGTTTGGAATTATACAGTCTTGTATATTAAAAATTAGCACATTCAAGCCAGATACTATCTGATCTTTGCACATGTTTCTTGTCTATAGATGGTTAGCTATACGACTGGAATTCGTCGGAAACCTGGTGGTGTTTTTTGCTGCTTTGTTTGCAGTTATTTCCAGAGATTCTTTAGATAGTGGCCTGGTTGGACTGTCCATTTCCTACGCCCTTAATGTTAGTACTTTAAATACTTTTGTCACGTACACAGAAAATTGCTGTAATGCTGAGTTCAGTGATGATGCTAACAATCTCTTTCTTGACTGGACTTGAATAACGCAGGTAACACAAACCCTCAACTGGCTTGTTAGAATGACTTCTGAATTAGAGACCAATATTGTGGCTGTGGAAAGAGTGAGCGAATACAGCCAGATTGAGAATGAGGCAAGTAAAAAAAAAATTGTTTTTTAAATGAACCTTTCCTCATTATTATCAAAACCTTTTCCATTTGTCTGCTTTAAATTATTTATATGTTTAGAATACAATATTCTACTTTTATTTCCAGTTTAACATGATGCTTCCACAAACGTGTTCCTACATATATCCACTATATTTCATTAACTTAGACTTTTAAGTGCCAATATATATGCAAAATTGATGTGTATTCAGCATCACTTTGATATATTAATGCATGGAGCCACTTAAACCGAGACAAGAAAATTGCATCAAAGCGTACAATGGCAGAATAATAGACTCCTAATCATATATTGTGTGACACTGATTCCATAGGCGAAGTGGATTGCTAATACCCGACCTCCACGAACATGGCCTGAGGCTGGAAGGATACAGTTTGACAACTTTAAGGTTCGCTATAGAGATGGATTGGACTTGGTGCTACATGGAATCACCTGTGAGATCAACAGCACTGAGAAGGTGTGTGCGTGTGTGTGCATGTATGTGTGTGTGCCTGTATGTGTGTGTGTGTGTGTGTTTAACTGCAGGGTATGCATGTTGCATTTATGTATTTTATTATGGTTTATTTTATTTATTTGCCATTTATTTAACCAGCCGTGTCTTTAAAGACCCAATTCAAATTTTAGCATGTTACCAACATGGTCATTTTTTTTTTTTTTTAAACCTGTTGGTCACAATCGTATGTAATGTAAAGTGTGTGACAGCAAACCTATTTGAAGCATGGTAGATAAAGGGATGAAAATACAGATGCCATTAAAAAAGAACTATGAAATTTAGTTTTTTTTTTTAGGATTTTTTTTTTTGCTACTCAAAATAAAACAAGATGGTTTAGTGAATTTGTTGTAGTTTGGCTGCAGCCGTTTCATTAGTTGTGACCAGTGCTAGAACATTAATCTAACATGAAGTCTATCTAGCAACAATGGCATACCTTATATAAATGTATCTGCCTATATATCTGTGTTTGTAGAAAACATCTGACTTTCACAGAGATGAGACCCTGTTGCCACGTGAAGGACATTTATTGGAAATTACAGTGAAACTTGTTATTTTCAACCTATAGTAAAAGCATGTGTTACGGCCATTCCCTGAGTCTTTGATCTTTCAAAGTCAAAGCTGTTTGCTGTTTGATTGGCTTATGTCCCCAATTTCACAGAATCAATCCCAGACTCCCAAACTGAAAATTTTCAGCAATGAAGAAGCCTCTTGAACTAGAGGTGAAATGTTCTCAAGCAGAACTCCTCCAGTTGCCTCAAAAAGGCTACCAGAAACCCCAATTTATTTTTCATTTCTGTCTTTATTTAAAGGTTTGTATACAATTTAAAGAAGACTGCAGAATAAGACATGACGCGTTATAAAAACCAAAGGCACACATACAGTTTGTACACAGAGTTCCCGCGGATGCATAAAAAGTTTTAAAAGGCATTAAATTCATGAATCTAAAAATAAGGTTTTAATTGTCAATAAAATGTCGTAAATCAGTGTTTAAAAAGTTTGATTTTATGATTGTAATTAGTCTCACATTTCAAAATAAATGGTAACGTTTGTTTTTAAAAGTCTCTTAAATTTACAGTAACATTGCAGTCACAACACGGAACCAACTACAAAACAGCATCAATGTGGTTTCAGACAACATGGGGAAATGTAAATTTAACAAAAATTGCCTGCCCTATGAAGATTTTTCTTAACGTTTTTATTTTTTTTTTATTTCTGTTGTTGTTTTGTAGATTTCTGGCTATTTTTGTAGTCATTTTTCTGTGTTTTTAAAGTGATTTTGATTCTTTCGGTCTGTTTTACTTGTGTATTTTACTCTCATTTTGTGTATTATTGTGTGTTTACTTTGGGGGCCGCCAGTTGCACGTCTGCACTATACACTGGAAAAAACATTACCCTAACCCTATGTAATCAATGTAGCTTTTTTCCCCCCATTGTGTTTCTGAGTTGGTTTTAAATTGAATTTCAAATGGCAATAAAATGTCTTTGAAAAAGTCTTGAATTTGATTTGAATGAAGCTGTAGGAACCCTGGTACAGCGCCCACTTCCTGTCAGTGACATGCACTGCCAAGGATGTTTTTAGGAATAAAGGAAACCTATATTCATTTTAAATCCAATCACACCCAATGTGGGTGCGAGCTATTAAAATTAGTGCCATTTGTTTTTTGAAATACAAACCTCCTTAGCATCCACACTTTTATTCTATGAAATCTTACAAATTGATGTTTATTTGGTTTTTGTTTTTTTTTTTTTTTATTTGATTTTTAATTTTCCTATTTCAGATCGGTATCGTTGGAAGGACTGGAGCTGGAAAATCGAGCTTGACCAACTGCCTGTTTAGAATTATTGAAGCTGCAGAGGGCCGTATTCTAATTGATGATATCGATATTTCCACCATTGGCCTGCATGACCTGAGGAACAATATCACAATCATACCCCAGGTATAGCAGACATGTCATAGCATGTGGTGTCACAGCACTACACCTCTTGTAAAGCAACGCTGATCTATCCAATTCTTCTCACCACAGGATCCAGTATTGTTCTTTGGCACTCTGAGGATGAACCTGGATCCCTTTGATAGAGTCAGTGATGAGGACATTTGGAGAGTCCTCGAGCTTTCTCATTTAAAGGACTTTGTTTCGGGGCTGAAGGACAGACTACAGCATGAGGTTGCAGAGGGAGGAGAAAACCTCAGGTTAGGGAAATAAATCCAATGGAAAGGCATTTGGATCATTAGAAGATTAGCCATGGATTTGTGTTCATGTGCTTGATATGAAATCATTCACATTAAAAATGTCAAGTAGCAAAATACAGTTTTACAGTAACCTAAGGCGGCTCTCATAAACGCCACTAACGTAACAGTTATTTGTGTCATTGGAATTACGGGTGTAAGAAAAAAATCAAAACGCCGATATGTCGCAATATTTCAACACGCGATCGATCCAAAAAAATGGCCAAGTTGATTTTTTTATACCTGTTTTTTAACGAAAAAAAACCATTTAATTCAGCAAACATATGCATAGCAGTGAACCACATCAGACCTTGTTAAACTACTTCACTCATCAATGCATTTTAGCTTGGAAGTTGATTGCACTCTATTTTCAGTTTTTCATTAAACTACTGGGCACTTTTATAGATGTATGTGGTTACTTTTTTTGAGACTTAAGATCTGAATCAGAATCTGTTGTAGAAGCAAAAGTTAGACTTTTTTGACAGTTTGATAAACATACCACTTGTTTTTGATCTTGATACTTGAAATATAGTTAGTGACTGTATTACTAACTTTTTTCACGCAAGTTTGTGTTTTAATATCACTGCATCAAGCCACTGAAAGTTTGAAAGAGTACCATGATCATCTAGTGCCTCAAACACCAACAACACACAACTCCATACATGAATATTCTATTAAAACCCTAAGCTCAATTTGATATTTGTCTTAATGCGCTCTGTCTTTTGCTTCCCAGTGTCGGACAGAGACAACTGCTGTGTCTGGCTCGTGCATTACTGAGAAAATCTCGAATCTTAATTTTGGATGAGGCCACAGCAGCTGTTGACCTGGAGACTGACAATTTGATTCAAAACACCATCCGCAAAGAGTTTTCACATTGTACCGTCCTCACTATTGCACACCGGCTGCACAGTATCATGGACAGCTCCAGGTGAGGAATTCTTTTTATTCTGTCTTTATAATGAAAAAACCTTGTTTTTCTTGCTGTTGAAGTGCTGAAACATTTGGAATGGATTAAAGCATAATCAAAAGCTTTTAAAACAACGTAAAAGTGTGAATTAAGTCCAAAAAAAAAAACATATATAGTCAGAATCAGAATGTTTATTGTAAATTATATTCAAGCTTGTTCAATATCAGTGCCATAGCATACAATCAGTGACGTGTCGTGAGCGCTAGGGTTGGGTAGGCAGGGCGTTGCAAATCGAGACCACCAATGTTGACACCAATGACAATTTCATATGTTTCGGTTGGCAAGTGTTAATCTAACAAAATCAACATTGTAAAACACCATTAAAGAAACAATTATTCAATATCGCCTCCATACTCTCCCAACAAGATATATCTCGTGACACGGCAGCTCATCCATTGTTTGTGTTGGAAACACAGAAACACGGAGAAAACGACAGCAATAAAAACTCAGAACAGCCTCAGTGAGGCGCATCCACAAAGCAAATCCTACCTTTCACTGTGGAAAGTACAAAGTGCAGCGTCTCTGCCGTACCAGTAAATAGCAATGTTCATTTGGTCTATGAAATGCACAAAATGCTGACACTTTCCAACTTATAGGTACTGTAGGCTATTGGAAATGGAAAAATAAATAATTTACAATTATGTTATAAATAAAACAAATAATCAAAATATCAATTCACCCATGGGTAGGCACTGCCTACTTTGCCTACCCTGACTGCATACAATATATGCAAGAATATCTTCTTGCAATTGCAAGAATAAAAAAAATAAATAAAATGCTTTGATGCTTCTATTGGAATGATACGTTTGTGCATTGAGTGAGTGCCTCACCAGTTATGATCCTCACCACACGTCACTGCCTTTGTCACACTTGTTGCTTTTTTTTGGTCAGTTCAACAATAATGAAAGTCTTCTATTGCTTCAACCTTGATCTTGTCTCTATCATTCAAAGATTCAAAGTGTTTATTGTCACGTGTACAGTAAATACACTTCTTTACTTGTACAATGAAACACTTCCTTTGTTGTCCACATTGAATGTCATAAGGAATTAAGAAGACTTTAAGTATAAATATGAAGAAATTAAGATACAAAGGATGAAAAAAATGTATTTACAGTACATAAATGTGCAATGTTTGGGTAATAATTATAATCACGTTATCATATCATGAATGTAAGTGCTGTTTAAATAAGGTTCATCACTATTCACACAATCCTTTTCTTATTTCCTTACAAACAGCACAGTGTGTGGTTGAGCGATTCTCTGCTTCAATCACTATTAGCAACTGCCAGTCAATTTAGAATTCTATCTCCCTATTGCAACCACTCAGACTCCTTTCACTGTATTCCTCTGTTATTCCTCCACAGAGTAATGGTGCTCGACGCTGGCAAAATAGTTGAATTTGACTCTCCAAGCAACCTTCTCATTAAAAATGGACATTTCTTTTCCATGGCAAAGGAGGCAGGAATAACTCAGGACACTTCTACATATTTTTAACTCACAAACAAATAAGATTTCAAAATATACTGATTACCTTGAGTGTTTCATTTGTATACCTTGACTGTGCTTTGATACATTGATGAACGTTAATTCTTTCAGTTTCTGTGATGTATTTATAAGAAATAACATAAATGTATATTTTCTGTGTGCAAAATATTTGTACGTGTTTTTTGTCCATTTAATAAATATGTTGAGTGTTTTTTTTTTTTTCCAAAAAAATAAATCTGTTATAGTGTTTAAAAAAATATATCTTAAAATGAGATTTCCTGAAACAAATACTGTAAGTCATGCTGAACATTTTTTTGTGTAAACCACTGTTGTGGTTCTTTATGTTGTCGTTTCATGTAGTTTTGGAGTAGTTCTGTGTATTTCTCTCAATTTGTGTATCTCTGTGGTTGTTTTGTGCACATTTTTGTTGTATTTTTGGAGTCCTTTTGCGTGTATTTGTCCATGTCTTGTGTGTTTTTGTGGTTATGTAAATTTCTCTGTCTTTTTGTACACCTTCTCTGCCTTTGTGTTTTTTTTTCTTATCTTTTTGTGCAAGTCCTTTATCACTAACGGTTTGTGTTGTAATTATCTTTGAATAAAAGCATCTGCTAAAAGAAATGGTAATTGTAACGTGTTTACGAACCTATTGACTGATAAATGAATGGGTAATCTTGAGCCATTTGTTTTACTTTTCCTCAAGCGAAAAATAGACTCTTCTAAAAAGCTTTTAGGCACTACACTGCTACAGTACAGGTACACTAGAGGTTGAGTTGGGCATGGAAGATGGATGATAAGTAGTACTAAGTATGAATTAGATTTTGTTTCTCTTTCATTTACCCTCTAAGGATTCTTTATCAGTGCAGCCACCTATAGTATGTGAGCAGTGGATGTATGGGGGAGAAATCAGTTGGAGGGAGTGAAGGAGGAGCAGTGTGTGAACAGATGTTAGATGTGAGAGAGTTGAGACAGAGGAGTGACTGAGGGTTAGAGGACTACAATCAAAAGCGTTGTTTTGTTCCCGCTGACTGGAGCTACTGTTTTATTCCATTCTTTTCCTTTCTGAGAGGTAAGTGTACTTACCTCTTTTTACACGTATCATTAAGCCTGCATATATTTTATATGTCATGCACATGACATTTTAAGTGCATTGCTGTGAACACTGCATTCTATGTACACTATCAAAAATTATATAGAATTGGTTCTCCATTCTTTGTAACTGATTGAAGACTAATGTTTTAGGAATTAATTTAACGTTGGTGCTGAATGCATATTTGATTTTGCGTGTGTATTGTTGTGCATACACATGGAATACTGGACTTTATGTCGTGTGACTTTACAATATTTTTGTAGATCACCACTTACTACTACAAAATGGACTACTCGGAGCAGATCTTCTTCAGCTGTAATGTAAGCCCAAGTGAGATGCCAAAGCTTGACATCAGCGTCACCCAACGTGAGCCACTATCAATCGCAATCCCAATGACCATCTTCTATGGCATTATCTTCTTTTTTGGGGTATGTAAATGATCTGTTGCTTGACTGTTTGTTTCTTAACACAAGTATTTTCACTAAATAATGTTTATTTCAAGGTCCTTTTCAATGGTGTGAGCATGCTGACCCTTCTTATGGATGCTCATATGAAAGTCAGTGGTATACGCTTCTATCTACTCAGTCTTGTGGTATCAGGTAGGCAAAGTTGATTCTAAATAGTGTGATTATAAATAGTAATTTGGTATTGTGTTGTCGATTGTTTTGTTTTTTCATCTTAGATGCTGAAAACTTAGAAACCCAGCTCTCATGCCATTGATAATAATGCATTAAAATCAATTTTGCAATAAATTATTGACATGGTGAAGGCTGTAATATCCTGATAAAAAATATTTCACTTTATACCTTATTTTTTAAATGAGGGGTACTCGTGACAAAAAGTGAATACAAACAAAATAAAAACAGTTTTACAATTATAATACATTTTATATCTATGGATAGATCTGCAGTAGTTGAAAAGATCTAATGTGGTTGACGCAAAAAAAAATTAAAAAATTGATGTAGTACAATTTTTATTGTACTTTTATGAGATGGATCCTTTTTGTACACAAGGACAACCCATTCTCACTCCCAACTCGTAACATATTGACATTCGACCCAAATTTCTATGTGAAAAAAATGAGTTATGGTTTAACCCAACCGTCATTAATAGTCATAGCACCATCTATCATAGACATTACATTTGCACAGAACATTGCAGGAAAGTTTGTGATATAATCCTTGAAAATAGTCAGCTACGTCTCTAGAAGCCCACTGGTGGCCCACCGTGTTTTTGGCACAATCTTGAGATAAGGTTTTAACAAATACAATTGAAATAAATAATATCAATTGTTTTCACTTAAGTTAAATCCTAGTGAATCTTAAAACAAGCCATTGCTGGTCACATTTAAAAGTAAAATAAATTCACAAAAAAAAAAAAAGCAAACGTGGCCAAGGGGTACAACCAGGAAACTCAGAAGCTTTAGTGATTGAGAAGCCTACAACATGAAAAATGTTAAAGCTATTAGTTATTTTCATAATAGATATTTCATTTTAATCAGCGTACTTTATCATCAGATATTTGTTTTGACCAGCAGAGGGCGCGAGTAACCCAGTGGTCAGTTGGCATGCAGCTATTCTAGCAGTGAAGAAGAGATGCTATGCTAGCAGCCAGAGCTAATAGAAAAACGTGACTTTTACAGATATTCACGTAAAATTACAGATATTTTTTCGGTGCTCAAGTCGTAAGGAATCATTTATGAACATGTTTAAGAGTCGTAGGGGATTCCAGTACCAGCAACATGCAAGTGGGGTGGCCAGGTTGGGGACCCTCTGTGCGCCACGTCCCGACATGCATGTGGTTGCAGGGACTCGTGCAACACTGCTTGCAGCTTTAATTTTGATTGGAGTTTTGAAGCATCAGCTCGACAATAACACACTGGTTCTGCTTGGTTCGCAGAGCACAAGGAGATAGGAACTATTCATTCATCATCAGACCCGCTTGTTCCGGTTTTTCAGGGTCGCGGTTTCTCCGGCTCACACTGGGCGCTGGGGGGGGGTACACCCTGAACAGGGCATCAGTCCATCGCAGGACAACACAGACGCAGACGACCATTCACACACACTTTCACTCCTATGGGCAATTTAGAGACTTCATTCAACCTTACAGTCATGTTTTTGGATTGTGTGAGGAAGTCGGAGTACGCGGAGGAAACTCACACAGCACGGAAAGAACATACAAACTCCACACAGACAAAGAACCAAGTGTCCTTCATGCTGTGAGGTGTACGTGCTAACCACTAATTAATCATAGCAACTTCCATTTGTATGCCAAAACAATGAGACAATTCATAGTCATAGCACCATCTATCATAGACAATACATTTGCACAGAATATTACAGGAAAGTTTGTGATATAATCCTTGAAAATGTTCAGCTACGTCTCAACACTTTAAAATTTCTGCCACACCCCGACATGCAACACACCTCAACGTGCACTACTTCCCCACATGCGTGTGATTGCGAGGGCTCGTTCAACGCTGTTTGGTTGACTTTACCCTACATCCTATAGTCCACGGGTGTCGAACTCCAGTCCTCGAGGGCCGGATTCCTCAGACTTTTAGATGTGTCCCTGCTCCAACACACCTGAATCAAATGAATGGCTCATCATCATGCTTCTGCAGAGCTTGATCACAACACATTGGTCTCCACCAGGAGTGTTTGAGTAGGGACACATCTAAAAGTCTCAGGAATCCGGCCCTCGAGGACTGGAGTTTGACACCCCTGCAAGTATAGTCTTTATTACGTGAATTTCTGAAGTTACCCCTCACCTGCCTTTGGTTTACAACAGTTTTGAGCCTCACCACTGCAGTATTTTTTCTCTTTAACCATTATCAATACTAAACTATAATTTTCTGTCCCCACATGATTCACATTTCAGATATTCTGCAACTGTTAACTATCCCAGTGACTTTGTATCGATATTACTGGGAGAGCTATCCTTGGCGTCTAGGCTATGTGGTGTGCAAGGTGTACTTCATGATTCGCCAAATATACTGTGCCACCACCAGCTGGGTTATTGTGACATTTACCACTGAGCGCTACACGGCCATTTGCCACACCATGTGGTCTGTCTCTAGCCAAAAGGTAAGTACCTGTTTATTAGAAGTTTGAGACTTTTAATGCTTATCAATCATCAAAAACTGCACTTTAGAATAATAATTATCCAATTTTCCCACAACTCAACATTTTTCAAATTTAAATACTGTTATGCATTTTTAAATTGTCACTTTCCTTTTTTAATAGTGCAATGGTATGGCTGGTTACATGCCTGTTCTTAAGCTGCTGTTATGTCTTTTTAAATTGCTCCTTGGGGACAAATGAAGTGATTTGAATGGAATTTAATAAAAATCTGACTTCCTATTTTTAACATCTGCACAACGGTCTGACATTTAGCATTGCTGCCCTAATAACCACAGGTTTTCCTCTACTAACGTCATTTATGAGTTTATGGGTATTTTTAAGGTACTCCAATTTCCTCCCACAATCTAAAAACATGTATTTTATTAAGCATAACAGGTGTGTTAATTAAAGGTGTAGATGGTTTAGAAAATAAGGTAAATGATTGATCAAGCAACGCGTTTTTAAAGGTTCAACTTTTAACTTTAATAGCATTTGCAAAGCAAAAATAATTGTTTTATAGCTAACACATATTAGAAAATTGACAATATTCTCTTCTCGATAAAACAGATCATAAATAATGATCATTTCTAATCAGATAATTTGATTCCATATGCTCTCCCCTTTGCTATGTTTTTTTTGTATATTGATTCGTAAATGTTCAATACTATTTGCAAGTGTAGCTTTGATGCTTTAAAACTGAATTAAACAAGATTCATACATACAAATATTTTTAAAACAGAAATATAAAAGGACAGTTTAGTTTGACATTGTTGTGAGAGGATGAATTGAGAACAAAAATGTATTGTGAAGGTATTCTCTAATGACTTAGGGCACAAACCTAATTTAACAAGCATGTTGACAATGATTCTTTTTTTTTTCTATCCATAGAAATTTCGACTCCCATGTCTTTTGGTTGTGTGGATCATTTCTCTAGTCTCAGCTGTTCCATTTGCTATAGTGTATGACCAAGCAAGTGCTTGCATTCTGGATTACACAGCCACATCTCATCGAGATGCTTTTCATGTCTCCACCATGTGTGAGATGATAGAGCCTGATCCCGCACATATCTACACAGGAGCACTTATACTAAGAGCAGGGGTTTTCTTCCTGGTGGGTGAAAACTAAATTACTTACTGTTATTTATCTTTCACACAGACTAATGGTGTTTTTTTTTTTATTTACAGGTGCCACTAGTCTCTATATTTACTCTCTATATGCTCATTCTCCTTTACCTCAAGAGGAATTGTCGACAGAGGAGAAACATGGGCGTTTTACGCTCTGAACAAAATCTAGAGGGAAGAAGAGATGTCCAGTGTCACAAGAATGGAAAGCTACTTTTGAATGAGAAGAGAGCATTGAAAGTTATGGGTGAGGCTCGAGAACCTTTTAAAATAGTGTTTATATCTTGAGGTTATGGTACTGTAGATACTATCCACTTGTCCACTGTTGCGAGAGCTGTTATAAAGCTAACAAAATATGATGGCTGATCAGCTATTCCCTGGGAGACAGTTAATTGTTATTTTGCATTATAATAATTATATATCTACAAGGGTTGATGTTGTGCTGAGCCTTGGACTGGATGAGCTTTGTTGACTTTGGCTCATATGTGACATACACATGTACTGGAAGCTCTCTTTTAAGATCCGACGTGTTAATAATAATGTAAAAAAAAGGAGTTTTTCCTCTTTAAGATAAATAAAGTACATACATATTACTTTTACAAAATAAAATGTCGCTGATAAAAGGGCAATGCCCGTATTCCCGAAGCTTCTCAGAGTCCCCTCAGAGAGCTCCTAACTTAGCCTAAAAGGAATCTATAGCTTAAAAGTGATTCAACAAGTTTCTGAGAGCAACTCTGAGTAAGGAGTTGACAGAAACTTTTATCTTAGTGAGGATGTGTGGTTGATCCTGTTGTTGGGTGTGATGCAGTCTGCCAAAAGCTGTGATTGGTTGTTAGAGAAAGCGCTCTGTGCTCCGAGTAATGAATACTTGCACTGCATTAAAAAAAATGTGTAATCATGAAATGTATTTCATTCAGCAAAATTAAAATAATGTGTTCATAGCTTAGAATGTTTGAACCTCATTCACATGCTGATTATTGCATTGATTTACTTATTGTATATACTTAACGGTCCACGTTGGTAATTTTACCGCTATATGTATTTGATATTAATGGTGGAGCAGACACAGATGTCAGTGATTAGCCCTGCTCATCAATCCATCGTTCCCTGTCCTGTGTGGCGTGAGATACCAGTGTGAAGCGCTGTTACCTGCTGCAATCAAAGCCAGGGCAGAGATTACAGCACACACAGAAGGGAGCTGTTAGGTTACGCTGTGTGAGAAAAGTCCGAATCAGAATAGTTTTATTGCCAGTTAAAGTTTAAAACAATACAACTTGGTGGATGGTGTGAAAAAACTAAAACAAACCAGAAACACTATAATAATAATAATAATAATAATAATAATAATAATAATAATAATAATAATAATAATACAAGCCCTTAGCGTTTTATTAAATCACTGTCATTAAACATACAAAGAATATCTTGCTATACTCTCTGTTTCTGTCTGTTTGAGACACTTTTAAGGCTTCTTAAAAGTCTTCCTCACTACTCCTAACAGTTTTTCACCTTAGGATCTCTCTTAGGAGCCTAAGATGCTTTGTGAATCACTTTTATTCTAACAAAAAAAGATTCTAAGAAAATTCTTAAAATTCAAGGAATTCTAAAATTTTTCTAAGAGTGACATCACTAAGAGCTACTTTTAGCCTTAGGATGCTTTGTGAATACGGGCACAGATGTGTTGAGCTCTCACTATCACTACATGCAAAAGAACTCAAGCGTCAAGACAAGATGAAAACTGAACAAATACTGACCAAATTTACAGCTGGGTTTAGAACTTATTCAGTAAAAATAAATCTGATTGGTTAGAAAAGTGCTTGGTTTGAATGTTGAGGAAGCGGTTTCTAATAATTTAGTATGGGTGGGGATTTGAAACAAAGACATTTCAATGATGACATATTTTCTGAAAACGAAAAAGTCAGCAAAACTAATATTTTTGGGTGACGAATGTTTGACGATGTTACTTTCCAGATTATAAATAGATTATTTGACTTTTCAGCAAAGTCCTTCTTCTTGTATTTCTGTAAATAACAAGTCAAATCAAGATTCAAATAATTCCTGGATTAATTATAAAACATAATTAATCAGTATAAAATATGAATATGTTATATTATCTATGGCTCAGTGGTAGAGTGGGTCGTTCAATAACCAAAGGGTTGGGGGTTTGAATCCCGCTCTATCCAAATCATTGTCAGTGTGTCATATTGCCTTGTATGAATGGGTATGAATTGTACATGAATGTGTTGGTGGTCAGAGGGGCCGTAGGCGCAAAATGGCAGCTACGCTTCTGTCAGTATGCCCCAGGGCATCTGTGGCTATATTGTAGCTTACCACCACCGGTATGATTGATGTGAGTGACTGGTGTGAATGAAAAATGGTTTCTGTACATGATTTGAGTCTCCTTGAAAAAAGTGCTATATAAATCTTATTATTATTATTATTATTATTATTATTATTATTATTATTATTATTATTATTATTATTATAGTTGTTTATTTTTAACATTTGTTTTGAGAAGGTAGGACTGAGTGAGAAAGAGATGGGAAGGGATAATAACATTTAGAAATTAAACGTTCTGTGTTTTGTCTTCTAGGAGCAGTGGTGGTATCTTTCTTCATTTGCAACTTTCCAGACATGGCCTCGTCCCTGATGCAGGTCTACGTGGTGGTTTGGTCTGACACAGTTCTTCGCGTCTACACCGTGTTAAAATCCTATTTGTCACTTCCACTGTGGTATATCAATGGGGCTCTCGATCCGCTCCTGTTCTGTGTTTCCTCTCACACATTTCGCAGGGCGTGCTGGAGAACTCTGGGAAAGTTCAGACTCCATTGCTACTGGAAGCATGTCAGCGTGTCTTGGTTAAAGCAGAAAAGGTCTTCTGAGGATACAAGTTTGACAGTCAGGGAGAAAATTGAGGGCAAAAATTCACACCATAAGAAACAGAATAATACAGCCTTGATTCAGTCTGCTCACAATACGGATGACGGCAAAGAAGACCCTTTACAACAATCACAGGCACAGTAGAAAAAAATGCAGATTGTATTGCTGTTTTTTTTATTTTAAGAACTGTTTTTTGTAATTTGAATTGCAGTTTCAAATTTTCTCTCCCATTAGTGTAAAGACCAATTCTTCTTGCACACCCCTTTCCTTTTTCATTAACCGCCATTTTCTTTTCTAAAAGCAAATTAGGCCCAAGTAATTTTACTACTTAAAACTTTCATAATAACCCTTATTTTCTGAACTTCTTTTAGTGAAAAACTCAAGACCTCAAGTGATAGCTCTGTGCAGGGCCGACTTTAGGTCATTTGGTGCCCTTGGCAAGAGTGGACCTTTTTAGATTTTTAATATTTTATTAAGAAAAAACATGTATAGTGATTATAAAGGGCGTGTTTAGGGCTGGGCGGTATACCTGATTCATACAATTATGATATTAATTGTTAATATACCGCCGTACCAATGTATTTGATTACACAACTTTCGGAACGCTACGCCGCGCCGCGTTATAGACCGGACCCTTTTCAACGTTGAACTTCTAAATAGGAAGGTAAACAGCAGCGCTCTGGTGTTAGTTATGGTGTAAATCATAACGTGTGAATGGATGAGAAAGACACAATTGAATGCTCTGAAGCTGCATGTGCGCATGTGCCTGTGTGCGCATGCCTCTGCTACAGGAGAACAACAGTCATGGACACGGTTAGCTTAGCATGTCAGCAGTAATACACAAAAAAGAAGAGCAAAGGATAGCAATTTGTAATTCCTATAATGCGGAAATAAGTCCTGGTGGAGCTGCAAACAAAACGCTACCTTATTGACCATAAGAAACCACCACAGTATGCAGCATTTAAAAGGGACATATTATGTTATTTTTCACACATCCCCATTTGTTCTAAGAACCCCAAAAACATAGTATTTGAGGTTTATTTTCCCAAACCCGCCTGTTTTCTGGAGTTTTCGCCCTCTGAAAAGTCTCTTTCTGACCAATTCTGAAACCGGGCTGTTTGAGTGCGCCTATCTATAGAGGCGGACTCCACTCAACAGCTGATCACTTGCAACTTTCTTTTGCCATCTACACACTTTTGTCATTGTTTTCAGCCAAAAAAACTGCACATTACAGTAAAACACATGGCTATTTAAGCGGCTAATGATATTGTGAGTGAAAAAAAAACATTATGTGACGTGTATGTGCAGTGCAGTGCAGCCACAGCAACAGCAGCTTCAACAGCAAAAGGAGCAGTTTTAGCTGCTTCAAACACTTACCGGAGCTTCTACATTGCTTTCTTGTCATCATCTCATGTAGAGATTGCAGGAATAGTCCATTCAAGATAATAGTTCACTCTTTTGTGCAGCCGCAGCAGTCGTATTGTGTCACGAACAACTGGATGGTTTTATTTCATCTTTTGTGTGCTGGTGGACACTCAAGTTACCTCATATGTGATAAAAAAAAAAAGGACTGCAAAAGTAGATTTCACGTTTATGTCTTTTTAATATAATTTTTATTCTATTGTAATTTTTTTGGAGGGGGACCACCACTAAAATATTACATTATAATTTTCTATAGTCACTCCTCAATTAATTTATTAATCAATTCATTTTAATTTGTAATAAAAAGTTAAATATCCCTCATGTATTCATTTTTTTTTCTCTTGGATTTAGAACCATAGGGTCCAGCCAACGTACATGTATCTGTAGAATTGGTTCAGGAGAGACCCAAGAGCTTTTTATAAGTGTGATTAGTGCAAAGTTATTGGGCACAGCTTGAATTCAATTAGTTTTAATCTCATTTCACGGAGTAGAGTTCCTTCCCGCTCTTCACCAGTTGCTTCCGCTCACATTCAGTATGAGAAGCTGCAGTATTTGCAGTTCATCTTAAACTACTGTATTACCTTCCTGTAAATGCTTCATCACAAAATATATGTACCGTGTGCCATCTTTACAGTTTCCAAATCTGTATGTATGTACATATTTTTACATTTTCCTGGAAAGAGATGGCGCTCATCTGCATTATAGTTGAATTCCAATTGAAAATAAATGTACAATGTACGATCTGTTCCCAAGATGCTCATAAGTTCTTATTGAGCAGAAGGACATGTAATTATGTGGTTGCTAGGTAACGACTACCATGTCTGACCATTCACTACATATCTTCTGCACAATTAAAAGGTAAAAAGACTGCTGAACATCCTTTCAAACCAAAGTAATTAGTTTCTTAAGGACTGAATGAACTGTTGAAACGTTTTTATTTTTCAAAATGTCTTGTGAAAGGATACACTGCTTGGTTGTGTGCCATTAACACTTACTGTGAGAAATATTTATTCATGCTGCTGAAAGAGATTTCGTGTAGATTGTCAGTGTAAATTAACCGCTGAGTGATAATCAACTTTAATGTACATCACTGCATTGTCTTTGAATATTCTGTACAATGACCTAAATTGTAGTGCTTTTATCAACTGGTGAGTGCAACGCTGTGTATGTTATTTGTTGTACTGTATTGTACTGTGTATGGTCAATAAAATCTCAACCTTTCAGCAGTTGATTTTGAAGAGATATTGTTCCTGATATCTTCCGTTGCCACTATTGACATTATAGGCATCTAACATATACCTGTATATTATGGATTCAAAAGTAATGAAAGTTGAAACTCACAAAGCTGGGCATGCACGCAGAAAACATAACAGAGTTATGGCAGAGTCAGTGGACCAGTCAGAGGAGCTGAAGATGTAGGTCTGTGAAATCCTCCTGGAATCAATAAATACATTAAGTCTCTGTTTGTTGTTATTGTCACAGATTCACCTGAACTTAGCTGAACAGGTGCACCCACAGCTTTAGTCACTTTGTAGAGCTGTGGTTCCCAAACTTTTCACCTTCTCGTACCCCTTCAGACATTTATCTTCATCTTAGCCGTGTACCCACTACTCCTGCAACATAGTAATGCAACAGGGTTCCCACGGATCCTTAAAAATTCTTAAAATGCATTAAATTCATGAATCTAAAAATAAATAAGGCCCTAATTGCCAATAAAATGTCTTAAATCAATGTTTCAAATGTCTTACATTTTTACATACAAGTATGATTTTATGAATGCAATTAGTCTCACATTTCAAAATAAATGGTAACATTCTTTTTTTTTTTTTTTTTTTTAAATGTATAATCAACATGAGAAAGAGTAAATTTAACAAAAATTGCCAGTCTAACAAAGATTTTTCTTAATGGCTTTTATTTTTTCTATTATTATTATTTATTTATTATAGATTTCTAGCTATTTTTGTAGTCATCTTATGTTTTTGGCGTGATTTAGATTATTTTTGTATGTTTACTTTGGGGGCCGCAAGTTGCACGTCTGCGCTCGACGCTAGAAAAAAATTACCCTAACCCTATTGATGTGATGTTTGCCCCCCAATTATGTTTACTGTGAAGTTGGTTTTACATTTAAATTAAAATGGCAATAAAAAGTCTTGAATTTAATTTGACTAAAGCTGTAGGAACCCTGTGTAATGTCAAATACAATGTAGCCCTACAGTGAAGTTTGTCCCTGCATTTTACCAATCCTGTTGAGGAATAACGGGTAAATGACTAATAATCATGGTGTCAGGGGACCTGCGTATACCTGGCTGGAAAGCTACAGTATTTTAGTAACAGATACTAATATGTACAAATACACAATGATGAATCTGAAAAAAAAAAACAATCACACGTGGGGTTCCAAAAGGCTCTATATTGGGTCCCGAACTGTTTATCATGTATATCAATGATGTTTTGTGAAGTTTTGGAAAAAGTAAAATGTTTATTACTGTATATGCGAATGCTACCAGCCTGTACTGCTCTGGAAAGGACCTGAAATGGCTCCTTGCTCCATGAGAAGACGAACTCGCAGTCTTGAAAAAATGATTTGATAAACACAAACTTTCTGAATCTGAGTAAAACAAAATACATTATTTTTGGAAATAGAAAAATCAGTGATCATACAACTTTAAAAATTAATGATTCAGAAATTGAATGAGTCTTTGCAAATAATTGTTTAGGAGATACCATTGATGGAAAACTTGAATGAAAATCACATATAAGTATATTAAAAACAAAGTTAGCAAAAAACATTGCTGTAATTGGCAAAATGAAAACTGTACTTGCCAAAAAATATCTTCTTTATAACTCCCTCATTCTTCCTTAACCTAATACCTAAATTATGGCTTGGAAATATAGGGAAAAAACTACAAATCCAATACTCCTCCTATTTTCCTACTCCAAAAAAGGCAATAAGAATTATCACTAAAGCAGATTTTTGTGCACCAACAAACCCTATTTTTGTACAGCTAAATCTATTGAAAATCTATGATCTTGTTGACCTTATGGTAATGATGTAGAAGGCACAAATTAATCTTCTCCCTCCTCACAATAAGAAACTTTTTGAACACAGAAAAAGTCAGAATAATCTCAGAGGAACCAGAATTTTCAAAAAAACAAATTTAAAAAAAAAGTCAATGTATGTCTCACTCAGAAAGAGTTAACATGTGAACAAGTGAACAGATGTTAGAGGTTCCCTAAGTGGGAACCCAGGGGTACACAAATTGTCATAGGGATTACATGAATCAAAATACAATTTGGAAACTAGAATATAGATAAATTAGCTGTCAGGAGCCTCTATGCTTTGCCAGAAATTACACATTAACCGATGTAAGACTACCCATGGTTACAGATTTTTATTTTTTAATTTTATCATTATATATTATTCCTCAACAGGATAGGTAGGTTCAGAGACAAATTTCACTGTAGGAATACATTGTATGTCACATTACATCAGTGGTTCCCAAAGCTTTTTGGGTTGTGACCCCATTTTAATATCACAAATTATAATTTTTTTCTCTCTAGAATTTTCCGCATTTTATTTGAACTAGATTTAAATTTGAGAAAGTGAAAGTACAGAATACAGTTATTTAAGATGGTTTTGTGTATGGTGTCATAATTTGAAAAATAATAATATTTAAGACATTTAAAAAATATATTTTTAATCAGCATTATTTTTTATTATTATAAATGAGACATTTCAGGGGACCCCATTTGAATTCCAGGCGACCCCAAAGGAGATCACGACCCCAAGGTTGAAAAGAACTGCATTACATTATTATATTTTGTGAAGCAGTAGGGGGTACATGACTTCAGGTTAAATGTCGGAATTCGGAATTTATTTATTTATTTATTTATTTATTTATTTATTTATTTATTTATTTCACACCATATACTGTAAAAACATACATATGTTCACCAGCGGGTGGCGGTAAAGCAACAGACCGGAAGTGACCGCCATAAAACACCAACGAAGAAGAAATTTCAAAACCAAGATGGCAAAAGAAAATTATTCCCCAAACATCTGCAAACGGTATGAAGTACAATTTGGAGACATTTAATGCACCATAGTAAATAATAAGTCTTTTGGACATTTAGGGCTATTTTTGCTTTAATTATAGCTAATATTTGGTCATTTATTGACGTTGTTGAGCGTAATTAAACCGTGTTAAGTAGCTACATTGCTGTAGTAACTGTATTACACGGTGTCAACTGGAGACAGTTTTACTGCGTTTTCATGTGAAGCTTGTAGTAAATTGCTGCTTGTTTGTTTGTACGCGTGCGTATTTGTATTATTATGTTTCTAAACAGGGGGACATCTTGCAGAATGTCCAATGCTCAGGAAAAGATGAGTCCCATCCAGCCTGTGATATTTAACCCTGACTTCTTTGTGGAGAGGCTACGACATGAACATCCGCAGTTTTTTATCGAGCTGGTCCTCAGCAACATCACACGTCTGATCGATCTCCCCGGGGATGAGTTCGCTCAGCTCACAGGGGAGGCCGAGCCCAGAGTGCCTTCAACCAGCATCTTCCTGCGGTCATTGAACTTCCTCAAACGTAAAGGTCAGCTCACATAATGCAACATGAAGGGCTTTGCATAGAAATACATAGCAACATTACAATAATGAATTGAAATAAAGATCGATGTAGGAGTTATTATATGTCTGGTACAGAACTCTTTAGAAATACACATATCTATCTATCTATCTATCTATCTATCTATCTATCAGTTTTTATTTATTAATTTTTTTTTTTTTTTACATCAAAATAAGAAGTTTTTAAAAACTGTTATTAACAGTGCCAAAGCAAATAATTTATTTGAAATGTGCGTAAAGTGAGTCTACCTTTAAGCTGTAGTTTTTTTTTTTTTTGTTTTCTAAATATTTATATATATATATATATATCAGGAATTTCATCAGTAAAATTATGTTTGTTTATTGTTAATATAATGCCATCTGGGACCAATTTAACTGCTTATAAATCTGCAAGATACAGAGGAAATAAAAAGAACGATAGATAAGTGTATTTACAAGAGGAGCCACTAAGACGATGAATAAACAAATAAAGGAATAAACAGTGAGAACAGCAAGGATAAATTAATTGCACAGTTACAAATTGCCTGAATTGACCGAACACTTCTTATGTGTTCTGTCACTGTATTGCACGTATTCCATTTTGTGACATTTCCTGTTTTTCAGAGAAAGGAGTGGTTTTTGGTGCACCGTTAACGGAGGAGGGAATTGCACAGATATATCAGCTGATTGAATACCTCAGTAAAAGTAAGTAAAGAAAAAATAATAATTGCATCTTATTCTTTCTAGGAAAGAGTTTTTCATCCCTAGCACATTTTAGGCTATCATTACCACTTCATTAAGTATGTTCTGCTTGTAATTCTCATGAGAGCTGATCGGTTGATGGAGCAAACATCATAACGGGTGTTTCATAAACGTGGCGAAAATGGCATATTCAGTCTGTGCATTTTACGTAAAGGACATTAAATGTGTGGTTTCTTGACATCCTTTAGCTCACTTATATAATAACGGTGTGACTCATTGTTTGGCATGAGTTGTAGGTATGTAGAGGTACGACTGTCACTTTGTTGCTTGTGATTTTTATGAAATACTGGAAACATTCTTGCAACGATCAGTGAGTGCAGAAGTTCAGCACATTTTTACTTAAAGATACAAGGGATACTACAACACGCATTTCAATAGCACATACACGAACTTTGTTAAAGTGTAAGTACACCCACAGGTTTTTGCTCACCTGCCACTAGGGGGAAATTTTAAAAAAATGCCTTGATTGTGGGAGTTTCTTCTAGAGTAGTTAAGACACGCCCAGTCACAGCAGCCCCACCCCCTGCACAGTTCCACACAGAGCTGTCAATTGATGCTCACTGAGGGCTTTGAGAGTAGGAAACCAGTCCCTCATCCCATCTTTTATAGGAGGGGCGGGGCCAACATTGATGTCACAAGTTAGTGATGTCACTGATCTAATCACAGCCAATAGCAAAATTAAATTGCAATAGCCAGCGTTCAACCCATGGAGGGCATTCACTGTTAATTTTACAACTAAAAACACTAAAATTAAATACATTGACTAAAATGTGGAGAATGGGACTAGGATCAATAAACTACATTACTTCATACCTAATCATATATGAATTCGGCAGTACAAAGTGGTTTTTGGGTGTTCTTCCACTTTAATATGTTGGCCAATCAAAACAACATCTGTTCAAGCCACTAGATGCAAATATTACTCATTTATCACAGTTTTTTATGAAATTCCCATCAAAGTAAGTGCTGATTGACTTCATGGTTTAATTTAATTAAACTATATTTAGTTAATAATTTATTTAGTATGGATTTTTATCTGATGCTTTGGTTTTTATATTTATCTTGGTGTGTTGTACTCATTAAGATTTAATATTTTTATTTATTTAAACACGTTATACACTAAGTTTGTTGGTGAATTGCATTGAGGTCATGATTTATTTCTGGAAAGCTGTGATGTCATTCACTGAAAGTGGACACTGGGAACAAATGCTCGAGTCAATAATTGATCATAAAGCACTTTGTTCCCGTCTTCTTCCTCCTTTTCTTTTGTTCACTCCATCTTTCCTTTGCTGTTCTGACTGCCCCACACCTCATTGCTTTTCTGCCTCATTTACTCTGACTATATATCACACTGTTATACAGACCTGGATGTGGAGGGACTATTTCGTGTGCCTGGGAACAGCCTAAGGCAAGCAGCCCTGAGGGAAATGCTTAACGCTGGGGTAGAAATAGATCTGGAAACTGGTGATTTCCACCCAAACGATGCAGCCACGCTGCTCAAAATCTTCCTGGGGGAGCTTCCAGAGCCTCTGCTCACCCACAGACACTACCACGTTCACCTGAAGATTGGAGGTACTGGTGGATTCATACATAGATCATATTCTTACTCAATAATTGATTGATTAATATTCATCAGTAATTCTCATCTTGCTGTGTCCAGAGTTGGCTTGCTTTGATGAGAAGGGAAACAAGACGAATGTACCAAACAAGGAACGTCAGATTGAGGCGTTGCAGCTTCTCTTCTTGCTGCTCCCTCCCGCTAATCGTAGTCTGTTGAGGCTTCTTTTGGATTTACTTCACCACACAGCTCGAAATCAGAACGTCAACAAGATGTCTGCTATCAACCTGGCAACAATGTTTGCTCCACATATCATCTGGCCCAAAAATGTATGAAAATAAGCAAGATTTTCTACTCACTTTTTTGTTTTTAAGTATAACATTTAAAGTTTATCTTGCCATTCCTGCAGGTTACAGCAAGTGACCTTCAGGGAAACTTAGAGAAGTTGAATAGCAGTGTTGCTTTTCTCATCCGACATTCACAGAAGCTTTTCAAGGTATGCAGCGTTGCTCCCACAATGTGTAATTAATATTTTTTGGATATACAGTATTTAACTTATTAGAAAATAATACAGCTCATTATTTGTACTTGTAACTTGTCACAGTTTAAAAAAAATATGTGCTGAATATTGTATGAGGTATTGTACTATGCTGCCTCAAATTAATTATATCCCATGTTTGCGTAAAGACCAAAAAATATGTAACTTTTTTTTTGGCATCATTTGGTTAAAAATCCATAATCATCTTTGAGCATATTATAATCAAAGTGTTCTGAGTGGACAGTGAATCTCATCTCCTTCTCCTGGCTCTGTGAAATAACATTTATAAATCCAGGAACGTGACACACCTAGAATTTGGATGTCAGCCAATCAGAGACCTTTCTACAAACACGTGAGCCGTTTTTGGCGATACTATTGGCTGCTCAACTGAAGTCAGACGCGTTCAGGTACCCTCGTCAGTAAGAGTGAAATGACGGACGTCCAATCAGAAGTCTCCATAACAGCGTTAGACACAACAGTGACACAGCAAATCAATAGGGAAAAGGCAGACTGGGGTGGAGAAGCAACAGTTTAAAGCCACAAACACTGAGGAGGAACAAATTGCTTTCGAGGTCCGCACCACACACACACACTGGTGTCAGAGAGTGAGTGAGAACAGACGGGATGAATCGTGTGTTAACCAATAGAAGCTTATTCAAGGTGAATTCATTTCATAGTCTGGATGCAAAGTGATGGTTGTCAGTCCGCTCAGAGCGGCAGGCAGCTGAGATCACAACCCCCTGTGTGATCTCTGGTGGGGATGAGCCGACGGCAGCAGCCGCTGCTCAGAGCAGTAACTACAGAGTGATATGGGCATTTATGTTAGAGTCTCTAAAACACCAGAAAAATCTCCAATAACAGAAGATGAAGTCTTGTCACTTGTCTATATTGAGAGAAAAAAGTCGCTAAGATCGTTCACAAAAGACACCGGTAAGGGAGGATGAGTTTCGGTTTCAGTTTCAAATGGAGCAGATAGAGGATTCTACATACTGGAGCTTTAATGAGGACCCTAGCATCTTCATGTTTTCTATGTTAATGTGTTCAATAAATTAATGTATCTTTAGAAATGGTGGTTTCTAAGGAGATATATTTCTTTCATACCATGTTGTCTCAAAGTTGATTCTGTTTTTCTTTTAGGCCCCTGTGTATATAAAAGAACATGCTTGCTTGTTCTTCACTGGATCAAAAGCTCTTCAGTCACTGGTATTTGTTCATTTTCTTTTGTTTGTTTCAGATTTAGGAGCTTAAGCATCGTGTGTCCATAATGACTCTGTGTGTGTATTTTTATTGTTTTTTGCTCCATTCTGTGTACATTGAGTATCTCTCTCAATAACATTTCAGAAGTATTGAATGCTTTTTGATCAGTTTTTGCAACTTGTGTCTATTTGGTTCAAGCATAATGTAATTCCATTTAACATTTTTCCCACTGTAGGATGACTCGGTGCTTTATTCTGGGACCATTGATGTTCCTCTGTCAGCTGGGACAGATGCTTCCTCTTCTCCCTTCGTCAGAACACTTCCCGCTGATTTCTGCAGCGTCACCCCCAGACATAGTGAGACGCAGAGTTACACAGAATCTGCCCTCAGAGAGCTTTACCTGCACGTCAACAACATGCCAGACTCAACCAAGAAGAAGAAACTCATGCGGCAGGTAGATGATCTTCCATTTTAAATACCTCTGTCAGTCATGTTTCAGTCCTGGAGGTGCTGAGGTTGGACCCACAGATTAGACTCAAAACATGAAGTGATTGATAGACCAACCTGACCCCTCATAGTTATACTTTTTTATCATTCCTTGGCTCTGGTTTCTAAAGGAAAGGACATATATCATGTTTTATTGAAAGAATACATCTGTGGTGCATGTGTGAAAATGCAGAAATCCACATGTTGTAAAAGAGATTGCTACACTTTGAACCTCAGTGCACCTGCTGATGCTCTCCTCTATGTTCCAGTTTTGATGCTGCAGCTTTGTAGTCTCTCATTATCAAAATTACGTTATTATTACACAAATATATCCAAGATATCCATGTGATTTATAATTCTGTGTGTTCATTTGTACTGATTTATCATTGGTAAAGCTCTAATTCTACTTGTGAACTGTTGAATGTGTGCTTGTGGATTGACTGATGCACACATTGAGTTTTGAGACAAATGCAACACAGTTTGATGAGAGATTCACACACAAATACATGCAGAACCGCATGTGTGGAAAGCCCCGCCCCTTCCTGTCTGCTAGGGGGCAGTGTTGCTGACTCTCTTAAAAGCATTTATCGTAACAGGGAAGGAAATACGTTTAAAGTTAAAGACATTATTTCCATGGAGCCAAAATCTTTTCATATCAGTGTTATCAATTTATTAATTTATTATTTAAAGAAATTAAATTAAATAAACCTGTTAATAGATAAATATTAAAACGCTGCAATATTAAGCTGTTTTCCTGTATCTTGCTGACAGATGAACAAGGTACAGATGATATATAATATACATTTGTGTACTCCGTCTCCAAAGTCACAATTAATTTTAATTTAATCTACTATAAGCACTACAGTTTGGGTAATTCTCTGAGTTATTTTTCTTTTTCCCACTACTTTTTACACACTTTAAAATATTCATTTGTTGCCTCTTATTTTAGGCTTTAGCAGGTAGTATGCAAGATATATAGTTAGTGTTATCTCCTTAAAACTGTTTATAGTCATGAATCATGGTAATGTTCTTTGATTGTTTTTCAAAATCATGTGAAACCAGTTCATGGTGTGTTGTTTTTATTTGATGTGCAGTTTGAAAAGCAGCCTGCAGTGATGTCGTCCGCTGACCGTGGGTCGCCGCTCAGCCGCAGACATCAGCGATCTCGCTCGGGTGGTGGAGTTATCAAGGTTTGTTAATGATTTAATAATACATGCAGACGGATATCTCCTCTCTTTTTTCTCTTTACAACTCATGAAACTCAAGTTGGCAATAAATTATAACATATTTTTACAGGGTTCCCGCAGATCCTTAAAAAGTCTTAAAAGGCATTAAGTTCATGAATATAAAAGAAAGGCCTTAATTTTTGTTAAAATATCTTAAATCAATAATTGAAAAGTCTTAAATTTTAACACATATTTTTTTTTTTTTTTTTTTTTTTTTTTAAAGGATTTTTTTGGCTCTAGTGGCCTTTATATGACAGTTGCTTGACAGGAAGGGGGTCAGAGAGAGCAGGGAATGACACGCAGGAAAGGGTCCCAGGCCGGGAATCGAACCTGGACCCGCTGCAGGTGAGGAACTATAGCCTCTGTACATGGGGCGGGCGCTCAACCCACTGAGCTAAACACCGCCCCAAATTTTAACACATATTAAGTATGAGTTAGTCTCACATTTCAAAATAAATGATACATTTTTTTAATGTATAATTTACCATCGCAGAACCAGCTACAAAACAGTGGCGTGGTTGCAGCTGAACTCCGTGTAGATGCGCATCATGCTTATAGCAACTTTTAACAGATTTTTCTTAATGGCTTTTATATTTTTTTCATTTTTGTTGTTTTGTAGTCATCTTGTCTGTTTTTGGAGTGATTTTGATTATTTTAGGCTGTTTTTTTTGTCTATTTTAATTTTATTTTGTGTATGTTTACTTTAGGGGCTGCCAGTTGCATATGTTTATTGTGAGTTGGTCTTAAATTTAATTTCAAATGGCAATAAAAAGTCTTAAAATTTAATTTGTCGGAAGCTGTAGGAACCCTGTTTTGAGAATAAAAGACCTATGATTGTCTGCTACTGTGTATTTATTAAATGGAATTATGGAAAAGTCTTCCCATCTACACACCTAAATCTTTTTCATTTTTAAGGCATATCTGCATTTTGTCTTTAACAGAAGAAGATAATGGGAAGCCAAACGTTATCAGAAAAGGAAAACGATAGATTGCAGAATTTTCAACCCAGTGATGCCACTGCTGGACAGAGAAGAGAAAATTCAAGCTCTGGAGCTGTGAGTATTTATGACATATAAATGATGAATTAAATAAAGATTGCGATGCCAGTTGTATCCTGACAATTTGAAGGAGCTCAGAATGCTGCACACAAATCTGTTAAAATGTCTCTGGGAAATCCTACTGAACTAAGATACTGTATGTTCCTCAAACTGTCAGCAACCAATGGCAATGGGTTAGTTGCTTTCCATTGCTGACATTGCCCCAGATGCACTGGTTAAATATGAGCTAATATTACTGAGCTCACCTCCTTCCTCTACCTTCTTTTCTTTTCTAGGATTAATGGTGATTGTGATTGCCAGGACGACTCCATTTTTGTTTTGGAAGGTCACTCCCTAGGCTTGTCCAGAACCGATGGAATTGTTTTTCTTTTTCATTTGTAATAATTTTATTCTTTGGGAAGTTCTTAAAACAAGCTGATTTAAAGCTTCTCTACCAAAAAAGACACTTATTTTATTAGGTCAGTTTGACTTCAATTTTTTCTTCCTTTGTTATGCAAGTGTGTTTTTGTGGATTTTGCTTTTAAAACAAAGTGTTTTTTTTTTTTTTTTTATTCTCAGTTGTCTTAAGCTCTCCAAGGCCTTTATTTTACTGCATGAGATGTAGTTAAAAGATGTGAATTATTTTTCTTGTTTAATGTGAATTTTTTGTGAATGGTTGAGTTTATTTTAATCCAAAAATGTGCCTTAAGGTGAAAAGCTGGAGTTGGAAAAGAGAATATTTGGAGATTTGTTTCTATTTTGTGTAAAATTGGAAAAAGTCAACACTGATGCTTTAAACTACTGCTATTTATCAATTTATTTTTACATTGAATCTTTTAAGCTCAGCTTTGATGTGTGTACAATACATCATATGTATAGTGAGCTTCATATTTAGTTTGTTCTTACAGCTATTTTATGTTTGTTGTTGTTTTATAGTTGAAGCCAAGTATTGCTCTGCTGAATGCAAATGTATCATATTGTTCTAAGAAGTGTTCTGTGGGAAATGTATAACCACTCCCACTTTTGCAAACCTTATTGACGCTCGAAGATTTTCTTCTTTACTTCCTCTATAGTGGGATCATTGTTTTGTTCGAATAACAAGGAAATGACAACACGATTGGTGATCCTATGTAACTTCCTGCCATATAAACCCACTGAAAATGGCCTCTTTGTGTCTGTGTTTTACTTGAAATGAACATAAAATGGTTGTGTGGTTTTTTAAGTATTATTCCAGATTATTTATTCACTTCCCATTTGACTATTTTCAAGCAATAGCAGAATGACTTCAAACATTTACAGTAGTTTTGTTTTCAGTGGAAAATCCAAATGAAAAAGCTCTTAATTGTTTTTTTTTTCTGAACTTATTTTGTGGAATCATTTTCTAAATTTGATAAAGGCTTAATTGTAGTTGTACTGATCTATCCGTTGCTTGGTGACCTTTACCTGGTGGAAGAGAGGAGAAAAAATGGCAAATATTCCACTGGATCATCTCAATATGGAAGCCCATTCCCACCAGTAAAAAATAAATGACTAGGAAAACTAAAATAATTATTAAAAAAAAATCTTAAATCATAATTATGAGAGATTAAGTCATAATTATGAGATGCTGTCATGTCATAATTGTGACTTAGATTTTTTTTATTATTTTACTTTTACTAGTTTTTTATATCACCTCAGAAAGTCATATTTATGAGAAAGAAAGTCATGAAGATAAACATGACGTTTGAGATAGTCTTTCTCATAATTATGACTTTCTATCTCATAATTAAGACTTTCTTTCTCATAATTATGACATTCTATCTCATAAATATAGCTTTGTATCTCATAATTATGACTTTCTCAATATTATGACTTTCTATCTCATAATTATGTCTTTCTGTTTCATAATTAGGACTTTCTTATAATTATGCCTTTATATCTCATAATTAAGACTTTCTCATAATTATGACATTCTGTTTCATTATTATGACTTTCCATTTCATAATTATGTCTTTCTGTTTCATAATTAGGACTTATAATTATGCCTTTCTATCTCATAATTAAGACTCATAATTATGACATTCTATCTCAATTATAACTGTCTTTCTCATAATAATGACTTTCTATCTCATACTTATGACTTTCTATCTCATAATTAGAACTTTCTTATAAATGTGACATTCTGTTTCATAATTATGACTTTCTTTCTGAATATTAGTACTTTCTATCTCATAATTATGAATTTTTGTGGTGATTTGTTTTTCTTTTTTAATTTCGGAAACAGGCTTCCATAATGTCTAAAGATATAGTGTAGACTTTAAAATGAATTATCTCGATTAAATCAAAACCCACTGATTTGTATTCTTATTTTAATAAATATCCTAAGACTAAATAAAAAAAAAACAAAACAAACACCAGTCAGAGGTTGTTCAGTGCTGTATTGATAGTGACCACCCGGGGGCGCTCTTTAGCTTCACAAATGACCCGGCGCTAAACTAGTTTATAACTTTTGATTGAAACCCCATTTTTGTCACACGTTTTACTTATTATTACATATTTTCTACTCCTATTCCAGAGCTGTACAACGATTATATGCTTAAAACAACTATACAACATTTGTAGTCTATACCATAACTCTTCATATCCACTATAGGCCTACTTGTGGAACATGGAAAAAAAAACTAAATCGGCAACAAACAAAAAAAAAAGTGTGTAAAATAAACTAAAAATGCAACTGCAAAGAAAGAAAATGAGTTTAAAATGACTGTGGACATATTTGGCTGTGTTAGTTCCAACAATGCAAACCGCTGTTCAACAATAGCAGGAATGCGTCAGAGCTGCTCATTGTGGTGTCAGGAGTCCAAGCATGGCTGCCTTTTGTAAGTACACGTTGTAAACATCTGTGGAAATGGATCTGCTGTTTCTCATGTTCACTAAATACACAACAGTCTCCGGAATATGCAGAGTAATGTTTGACCACTTCTGAAATGTAGTGGAAAAGTTTAATATAGCGTTGCTGCTCCAGACTAAGCATGAGTCGAGCTACTGTAATCAACTTCACATTAACACAAACCCTGCAAACATTCACATTTACAGGCTTTGTTGGAACACTGTGATTTGTTTTTAAATGCAGCCAGTCAAATTCCACGTAAAAGGAGGCAAAATTGTTTCTGTTAAAATCGACCATTGCAGACAATTTGTGTTCAAAACTCCAGTGTTTTTCCATCTGTCTGTGTCTGAGCTCTTATTATAGTCTGCACTGAAGGAAACGTGTTTTAAAAGTTATCTATGTGTTGTTCAGCTGTTTAAGGACATTTTATCCCACTTTAAAAAAAAACAAACTTTATTGGTATAAATTTCAACATTTACACAAAATACATTTCCAAATGTCTTGGGGATTTGATTGATTTTATTTCGGATATAAACACAACAGCGGTGTATCTCACGATGAAAATAATAATAATAATAATAATAATAATAATAATAATAATAATAATAATAATAATAATAATAATGATAATTTAAAAAATAAAATCAAATAAATTAAAATAAATAAACACATGGTACAAAATCCAAAATCACATTGGTGGTATAACAAGTATAATTTAAAAGTAAAAACACAAAACCAAGGCAAACAGTCTTAGAATAACATCAACAAACATAATGTGTGTGTGTTTTTTTTTATTTCTTAAATTAGATATCCAATGTGGACATGTTTAAATCCAAGTTAAAAAACAGTCTTTTTCCCACTGCGTATGACTGATCATATTATTGCTGATTTAATGTTTTTGCTGCTGATTTCAAAGGTTCTTAATGATTTTTAAACTGTTAAATGTTTTCTGTTGTGCTTTTTATTCATTTAAAGCACATTGAATTGCCTTTGTGTATAAAATGCGCAATACAAATAAATTAGCCTTGCGTTACAAAAACTGCTAAATCCAAAGTGAAAGTGGGATTCCAAAGTATCACTCATCAAAGTCTCATTCATGATAAACATTTGGAAAAGAGGACTAAAGAGATGCTAACGCAGAGTCAGTTTATTTAAAATGCTTTATTAACTGAATTTTAAAACAAAAATCACTGATGCCTTTTTTTACCCCATGCAGGAAATCCATACCATGTTTTTTTTTTTTTTTTTTTTTTTTAATAAATGTAAATATGTCATTATTAGTGATACTGCAGTGCATAAAGAGATTGTGAATCCAAAGCTGCTTGTTTTTAGCATCAGATAGGTTTAAATGGCGATTTAAAGTTATAGTGAGGTTCAGTAAAGTAAATAATTGGCTAAAGAATTGTTCTTTTTTTTTCTTCTTCTTCTTCTTCTTCTGCAGTAAAGCTCAGTTTATGTCTTAATTCTGTTATTCCACTTTATGGAATGTGACGACTGTCTGCCTACATGTGGCTTTTGAAGCAGGTAAAGCTCTATCTCTGTCTCTGTGTGTAAAGGGTACTGATATATTCTGTTCAAGTAGAAGTACAGTTATTGGCTTCAAAGTGTACACAAGTACTAGTACAACTATGTCATACATAAAATTAGTGCTGGGCAATATGGACCAAAACTCATATCTCAATATTGTTTCTCAAAATGGCGATATACAATATAAATCCCAATATTTTTCATTCAAATGAAGTCTAACCAGAAAAAAAATCTGGGTTAAATTTGCTGATGCAATGCAATGCAGGTTTATTTATTAACAAACAGCTGCACAATATGTGCCACTTTTGGCTTTTTTCCCCTATAAGGGACAGCACGTGTGAGTGAGTTCTGTAGTGTGGCTGTTTAGGGGAAGGTCTGGGTTAGAATGTACTCAGCAATCCATCAAACTGTGTTTTTATGCTGTTCTGAGAAGTAGCGAGAGCAGCAACTTCTAAAACGAGTATTTTAACACAAAATGAGCTATAAAAATCTATATATAGCGATATAGGCGATATTGTAATTTTCTATTTCGTCAAAATAGAAAACTCAATATATCTTGAATCTTGATATATTGCCCAGGCTCACATAGAATACTCAAGTACAAATAAAAAGTAGCTCAATTAAGTAAAACTCAAAGTAAACATTTATATATAAATGTTTTATTTAATTTATTTATTTATTTGATCGGGACAACATACATCAATGAACAATCATATACAAGTTGTACATAACTTGTAAATGTGCCAGGTTATAGCAAAACTGCTAGATTACATATGTAGTCCCGAGGCAGGTCCCACAAGTAATACAATGTACATTATAAAATAATACAAAACACAAAATAAAAACTATACAAATGACATTTTAGTTCAAATGAGTGCAGGACTGATTTACCTTAAGATGATGTTTAAGTTGTTTTTTAAAAGCGCTATAAGTCGGGCATTCTCTTATGTCCTAAACTGACCTCCTCTGATGGACAGTACAGTTTGTCCACATGTTGTTCTTCTGTGTGGGGTCTCCACATCGGTTTAGGTTTTATTTAGTGAAGTAGTGGGGGCGGGGCTAGACCATGAAGTGCTTTGTAAACAAGGCAACAGTTTTAAAATTTTTTTTAATAAAATTCATCAAAGAATTCAATTTAAAATAAAAAAAAAAATATATATTTACAGCATTCAATGCTGTTTTGGCGTCGTGCATTACGTTTAATCTGATTGGTCGGCTATGGCTATAATGTGATGCATTTGATTGTTGTCTGGTCATTTCGTTTTTTGTAGTTTCACAATGTCCGTTGATCATTTTAAAACAAAAATATATATAATTTACTCAGTAACGGTTGGGTGTATGAATGTAACAAATTACTTCTTTTAAAATGTACGTAAGGACAAGTAAAATGACTGATTTAGACATATACTCAAAAAACTACAAGTACCCATAAAAGCAACTTAATTACACTAAACGTGAGTACTTGTAATCCATTACTTGCCTCACATGATGCACATGTTAAAGGCCCCACATTTACTGATTTCCTTGTTGTGGCTTTTTGTCTCCCAGGATCAAGGTGTTGATTCCTCTCCTCCCCACTGGCTTCTCCTTCGTCACATGTATCCATTCAGTGGCGTCTCCCCACGGCCGCTCCCTAAGGGGCAGGGGGCTGTGCAGTGTCATGCAGGTTAGCACTCTCTGGAGGGAGGGAGGGGGGTTGCCTGGAGGCAGAGGCGAAAAGAAAGAAAGAGAAGATGTGGAGGGAGTGAAACTAGAAAACAGAAAGATACTTGGAGTGGGTTTGTATTGTGAATAGAGTCCAGGGAATAAAATAGAGGATCTGGGGAATGAGAGGGAGTTCAGGCAGGGTTCTGATGCTGGTGGTGGTGGTGAAGGTGGGGGCTGTTGTGTTAGGAGGTAGAGGAGGGGTAGGGGTGGAGTCGGGGGGGGGGGGGTCTGCTATTTGTAGATCCTTGTGATGGATGACTGGTGTGTGTGTGTGTGTGTGTGTGTGTGAGGCAGAGAGCGACTGTGTTTTTTTTTTCTTCCTTTCTGCTCCTTTCCTATTCCCTCTCTCTCTCTCTCTCTCTCTCTCTCTCTCTCTCTCCCTCTCTCTCCCTCTCTCTCTCTGGGCGAGCAGTGTGGAGCAGGACTGAGTGAGAGGAGGACTGAGACGCAGACGTGTGCACACCACAGCACACAAAACTCCACAAAAGACAAGACAGCAGAAGAAGAGTTTACAAAGAAGAACACAGAAGAAAAAAAAGAAAGAAAGAAAGAAAGAAAGAAGGCAGATTTTTTATATGTATATTTTTTTTCTTTTTCAAACAACCGTAAACTGTGTTGGATATCAAAAGCTACATCACAAGAATTGAACAACAACCAAAACAATCAAACAAAAAAAAAAACAAAAAAAAACAACAGGGCTGTTTCACTGGCTTTTTTCTACTGAGAGGAAATAATTTGCTTTTATTTGTTAGTTTTTTCCAGGTTTGTTTAGATTCATCACATATTATTTATTTGTGGTGGAGGGATTATTGGAAGCAGAAGAAAGGTGGACTGGTTGATTTTCTTGAGGTGAACATGCCCTTTAGAGGTAGCTGTGTGGAGGTAGGCATGCCACAGTGGTTGTGGGTGCTGCTGATGCTCTCTGCGTTGCTCGTGGGCTGGGGAAGCGCCTGCCCTGCCCAGTGTACCTGCAGCGGTACCACAGTTGATTGCCACGGACTGGGTCTTAAAACCATGCCAAGGAATATCCCCCGCACCACTGAGAGGCTGTGAGTAAAACCCCCTTCACTTTCTACCTTCACTTTTTATTTTATTTAGCTTCTCTGAGGTTGTTGTGCATGACTTTGCTTGAAGTGAAACAAAACAATAACCTCTGTCTGTACGCCTCTGAGTGCGTCTGTGTCAGTCACTCACTGACATTCCAGGCAGGTATAAATAGGCATGAGGGACTGTAAAACATGTGGACATAACTCTTCTTCTGTAGTTTGTTCTCTTTCATTTTTAATCAAATTTCATTTTTTTTATCCATTTAAAAACTCAATTTATTAAAGAGCTTGAGAATTAAATGTAAATGTGTAAGTTGGTCTTATCAGTGCAGCTTTTTGTTCCACTTTTGGGGCCATGTCCATGTCAGGGCCCCAAACACTCACCTCACAAGTGAGTGTTAAGATTCAAAGTGTTTATTATTATCATGTGCACAGTAAGGAAACATGTTTCCCTGAATGCCACAAAGCAAAAACAAACACATATGAAACAAAGAACAAAACTAAAACAAAGAAAATAAAAGTATAATCATTTAAAAAAGTAATAAAGATATATATGTACAAGGTGGAAAAGACAGACACATCAAATAGAAAGTGTATTGTGGAGCTGAAGGTGTCATATTCAGTTCTATCAGCTGAAATCATGGAGAAAATGAAGCAAATCTGGGATTCAACTCGAGTGATTGTTGCAGAACTACCTGGTAGCTGTCTTGTATAAAAAATAAATAAAAAAAAAAAAAAAAGGTGGGAGGATGAGAGGGAGAGGTGGGGAGGCAGATGCTGGCTTTGCGGTTGGAGTTTCTCCGTCTCTTCTGACGTTCCTGTAAAATATTCATCAGTAAATCAGATGTGAGGAGTGCAAGGGGAAATAGATTGTTCTATTTCAGCTTTCAGAATATCAGCTCTGAATAAAACATGCAGTGGGAACGGAGCAGCGAAAGCCTGCGTTAGAGGCAGTGGTGCCACCCTGGGAGCGGAGCTGGTTACATATTTCATGCCTTTCATATTTCATTTCTAAAAACACTCTTTTTTTTTTGTTGTTTGGCCTGATCATTTAAATGCATACCGTGACCTGCAAACGTCAATGTATGCATTTAAATTATCAGGCCAAAATATGCAATGAAAGTTTGCACACAATGGTTGTTTTAATTACTGTAACATGATTGGAAAGTTGCATTAAATCAAACACGTTTTGCATAAAGGTCATATGATATGATTATATTCCCAGGTCATTGCTGTTGTTGATTCCTCAGGGTGATTAATCAAGGTGTTGGTGCAAATAACCACAACATGCCTTGCCCACATGACGGTCCCATGCGAGCAGCTTAGATTTATGTGTTTAGCATCAGACGATTGTGTGTTTATGTGAATGAAAGCAAAGCAGCACTGAGGTCAAACTGAGTAATGAGGTTTACTGGTTTCTGTAATCGTTCCCAAAGTTGGTGGCCCTTGTATTTACCAAGTAGTGATAAATGTTTAGTACACGTCTGGGGTTCTTAGTACTTTAAGAGACACATTATAGCTAGGATGAGGTGGATTTAATGAAAACTTTGAGTGCAGTGACAACTTTTGATGTGGTTTGATTGTTTCTTTGTTAAATGTCCAGCTCTAGAAACAATGACACTCAGCAGCAGCAATGATTTACCTGAGACCAAGTGATGTAGGCCATCTTTTCTAAACTGGATTGAGAGGATGAGACATGATGGTGATGTTGGGTAAAAATGTGAGCGTATCGAGCATAAATCTGCAGCCGTGATTGCCAAGTGTGTGTTTTTAAGAAAAAGGGAGTTGGTGTGTGTGGGTGTGCGATGTGGGGTGTGGGGGGACTGTTAGGACCGACTGCAGAATCCCATTTGCACTTGTCAGTGTGGGTTTGGATCAGGTCTGACCCCTGTGCTCTTTAGACCGAAGCCTGTAATGAGACTGTGAGCTCCACGTGTTAAAATCACACCCCGCCGTGTACGGGACGCTCATCCATCGCACCTCCCCCTCCTCCTCCTCCTCCTCCTCCCCCTCCTCCTCCCCCTCCTCCTCCTCCATCCACCCTCTCTATACCTTTGCCTCCTTTCTCTATTCTCATCTCTTCCTTGGACTTTAATTTTCACATTGAAATGATTATCACATCAGCGTGAAGCTGCACTTAGTGAAAATACTTAGTGCACATATAAGGAGGATGATAATGACTTACTGGAACAGCAAAGGATTGTGGGAGAGGTTTTATTAGACAGGCAACGGAATAAACCACAATCTTTGTCATTTAAAGTTTCCTTTCCTATTGTGTGTGTGTGTGTGTGTGTGTGTGTGTGTGTGTGTGTGTGTGTGTGTGTGTGTGTGTGTGTGTGTGTGTGTGTGTGTGTGTGTGTGTGTGTGTGTGTGTGTGTGTGTGTGTGTGTGTGTGTGTGTGCCTTCATCTAACTGCTCAAAGCTAGTGTAAATGGTTCTGGTCTCTGATACCTTCAGGGGCAAGTTGGACCTCCACCACATTAGAGAGGAGGTGGAAGGTGTACCCCAGAGATGGACAACGTTTATCACAGTTGAGGTTGCAAAAATGTGATTCTCTGATCCGAGGGCCACTGGGGGGGGGTTGTTTTTTGTGTATTTTTGTTGTCATTGTGTGCGTTTTTGTTGTCATTTTGTGTGCTTTTGTAGTCATTTTGTTTGTTATTAGGGTCATTTTGTGTAGTTTGTGTGTTATTGCAATAATTTGTGTTTTTGTTGTCATTTTGTGTAGTTTTGTGTGTTATTAGGATCATTTTGTGTGTTATTGGAATTATTTTGTGTGTTTTTGTTGTCATTTTGTGTAGTTTTGTGTGTTATTAGAATCATTTTGTGTTTTGTTGTCATTTTGTGTGTTATTAGAATCATTTTGTGTTTTGTTGTCATTTTGTGTGTTATTAGAGCCATTTTGTGTATTCTTGTTGTCATTCTGTGTAGTTTTGTGTGTCATTGGGAGTCATTTTGGTGTAGTTTTGTTGCCATTTATTGTGGTTTTCAAGTCACATTGTGTATCTTTGTGTCTTTATCTGTCATTTTGTGTGTTTTTGGAGTAATCTCCTGTGTTTTTGTTGTCCATTTTGTGTGTTTATTGAGTCATTTTATATCTGTCATTTTGTGTGTTTTGGGATTTATTTTGTGCACTTTGGGGGCCGATCGAGGGGCACATGTGGTGCCCGGGCCGCCAGTTGCCCATGTCTGGTGTACATTGTGTGTTCATGCCATTCATATTTGTTTATTCATAAAGTTAAGCATGTTCTTTTATGTGCGCGTGCATTGAATTAGTCATGTTGGATGGGAACAAATGTAGGTTAGTAGTAGCTGAGGATATGGAGCTCAATCGCTTCTATAACCGTTGTGATGTGCTTTGAAGTGGGAGGGGGGAGCTGTGTGAGGAAGCACCATGAGAGAATGCCCACAGTGCCTTTGGCAGCATCTCATAGCTGGTACATGCAGCATCTCACTGGCCACCTGATCCATCATTTACCCTGACAAGACTGAACACAGGCTGCCCACGACCCGCTACCTTAGAAGAGATGACAGAAACGCAGGATGGCTATAGACAAAGAAATTGGACGCAGGGTGGAGCTTGGAAGGGGAGGGGGTGGTACGGTTTGGGAGAAGAATGAGAAGATCCATCAGTGTGAGGAGGTAATCACTAATAAAAGGATTACAGCACACAGCCCAGGATATATAGGTGTGACTCCACTACGCTAATGAATGGATAAACAAGATTAGGTTGTTTTTCACAAAGCGGCTGCGACACATCCGGAGTTTCATGCACATTGTTTTACAGTCGTAATACATCCATCCTCTTTGCTTGTAATCCCGTGAGGAGCGATAATGCCTGGAATGATGATCATTCAGAGAATGTTTATGCACAGAGGAGGATTGTGAAATTAGAGGCCTGGGACTCAGTTAGTTGGATTTACGGCCTGTTCGACACAGCTGTGGCCTTTTCTCCTGTAGTAATTGCTGTGGGGGAATGCATCTGTAAATCTGCCTTTGATTTTAGCCTTTATGAGTCATTTGATCCTCTGCACATCAATTAATGCGCTGTGTTTTCGAGTGGAATTAGCCATTCTTTTTTACACCATACGAACAATGAACAATAAAGTGCTTGACCAAGAACTGTTAGGGCTGACTGCTTAGCATCAAAGCTAACTGCTTTGTGTCTGTTCATGCATTGCAGTCATGCTGTCTCAGTTTTCTGATGAATGCACCTACCTCAGATGTGTGCGTCTACTATGACTCTGAGTGGAAAAAAATGATATTATTTATTTTGTGGTTTGCATTCATTTAGACTAAAGCAGCTACTGTAGATATGAGTTCATGGGGGAGTGGATTAGATTATTTTACAGGAGCGTCTTTACGTCAGACCACCATGAAAATCCAATTTTGAAAATTCATCTTTCATCTCTGTAAAACCATATCTGTTTTTAATCGAGAGTGAAGGGGCTGGGTGGGGTGTTAGCGAGTGTTGAGATGAAAAACCATGAGCTCTGTGTAGACATTGAAAATACACTTTAATAATCTGCATTTTACGCTGAAAATTCATACCTTTCTGGATAAATAATGTATGAACACTTTAACGCATGCACTTGAGATGCTCATCTGCAGTTTATTCAATATTCCAAGCTCAATTTTAAGATATGAAAATATTTAGATACATTTTAAAAGAGCCAATATTTTATATATCAATATGCGAAGGAAGCTTACAGTTTTTATCAAAGATTCAAGCATTAATGTTTTCATTTTTCTTGTGCGAAATTCCAAAAATGATTAACAAACGACATGAGTAAATGAGATCTTTACACTAGTTTGCTTCTTTTGATCATTTAACTCTCGACTTTCTCTGTGGTTAAATTGAAAAAAATACCTTATAGATAAATTGACATGGATATCGTGAATCGTTGAAAGAGAACTCATTATCTGTGTTTTCTACATGGGTAACGTGTGCTCCCTTTTCCAGCCGATGGCAGAAACTTACATCAGAGCAGATGTTTAATTGATTCACTTCACTCTGAGGGAATATCATGTCACATGATCTAGGTTTGATCAGAGGCTGGGAGCCATTTCACTCTTTTGTTTTCCAAATTCCTGGTTGCACAACTGCACGGAGAAAGAAGCAGACTGTTTTCATGTCGAGCCTATTCTAAAAATATATTTAGGCTCCAATTAAATCAGTACACAATTTTACCTTTAACAAGCTTTTCATGGTGCTATGGGATGCCTCAGTAGGGCAGTATTCGTCTCTATCCCTACTACTGGTGCAGGGTCAGTAGGGTTAGTAGAGAAGGCCATAAAGAGTGCTGAAGATCTGAATGTGGTCATGCAGGGAGCTGTAGATCTATGTGTATCAGTGTGTGTGCGGATTGGTCTCTAATTCATGTGTGCGACTTGATTAATGTCTAACTTTCCTATCAGTAATTTTGCTCTTGAGGCCTGACTGAGCAGAAAGAAAAACTATTAATAGCCCTTAGAGGAACTCAGGAGCAAGGAAAACACGCTCAGTTCTTACACTGCGCACACACACACACACACACACACACGCACACACACACACACACACACACACATTCATTGAGAATGACTAAAATGGGCTGTTGAGGGACTTTATTGCTTTTACTATAAATCCACAATTAAAAGAGCAATGAGAAGTTTTAATTAAGCTTTGCAGTAATCTGACCTCACAGAGCAGATAGAAGTGTTCGACTTTCTTTCTTTCTTTCTTTGGTTGCAGTTCAGCTTCCGCCCTGTGAGGCCGTAATGAGTCAGATGCTTGTTTTCTTTGCTAAAGAGGTAACTTACAGTCATATGGGCAATGGCAGCGTAACAGCTAAGGAAGCAGTAATTGGAGGGTCACCGGTTTGAATCCAAGCAGGGCCATCACTAGCTGTGTTTCCATTACCGATTTTCGCAAAATAAAAGCGATATTTCTAAATGTCGACAAAGTATAATTGCGCTTTAAACGCGTTTCCATTGAACGCTGTTTTCGGCAGGAGCCTCTTAACTACCGTGAAATCTCATTCCACGATGCTTCGCTGAAGAAAGACAGATGCTCAGAACCTCCTTATAATACTCTGTGTTTTTTTGTTGTTTCACGTTTAATGTGGCAGTAATAATTTAAAGGTATAATGCTAAGAAATGTCCCGGTATCCTCTTCTGTTTACACGTACAGTGTCATTTCTCCGAGAGCAGTGGTCATGTGACCAGGTACGTCACATTCAATGACATGTATTTGTGGAAAAAGTGTTTCCATGGTGCTTTTGCGACAAATTTTAATATCGAAACGTCTGAAATACCTCCTCATGAAAGCATCAAAACTTTTTAGCGATATTTGTAATGGAAGTTGTAATGGAACACAGCTACTGTGGGATGTTGAGCAAGTCCCTTAACCCTGACTGCTTGTGTTGTACGTCACTTTGGATAAAAGGGTCTGCTAAATTAAATTGTACTATTATATTAGGAAAAATCAAAGGTTTCATTACCATCGTCTATCATCAAATAATGCAAATGTCCGTTAGGAAAAGTGCAAAATAACGCACGGTTTGGTTATTGTTAAGGGTGGGACGATACACTGAGGTCACGATACGCTACTAGAGGAGCTCGTTTTGTTATCTCAAATGAGCTTGCGATAACAAAACAATACAATATTTTTGTGATGGAAAAAAAAAAATTAACCATGCTTTCAATAACTCTGATCATACTTACCGTACTCTGGGTATGACATTTTCAACTCAATAGGAATATTGAAAATAAAAACCAACCATAACTATATGGTGTGTAGCAGATCATGTGGATTTTTTCATTTGACTACCCCGCCCCCTCGTGATACAACTCCTCCCTCTATCAATACATTTTGTGGCATTTTAATGTCACAATTTCTTGTCACACCATATATCGTCCCACTTTTAGTGATTGTTAAATATATATCCTAATTTTCACTTCTGGCCAGCATCTACATAGTTTTTGTATTTCCAAAACCCTAAGTCATGACTTCCTCTCCTTTACATGTTCACGGCTGTACACATGTATGTAAACAAATTACATGGCCAAAGCACACAACAAGTTCAATTGCTTGTACTGTTCTAAACTGTACCTGGCGAATAAAATCCTTTCTGATTTTGATTCATATTGTCTCTTTTGGAGAACTACACATTTCTGAATTGTTAACCTTTCATGGTCGGATGCTGGTGAATCAGAGCATGAGTTGGGAATAGACCATGTGCTAAAGAGAATCGTTCAACCATATCGGTATGAATGAATTCTATCAGTGGGGTTATCAGAAGGACATATACAGTGTATTTAGACAAAATATACAGTTATATATTCATATATTTGTGATTGGTGCCACTTTTGTGTTTGCATCAAATAAAATAAACTCGGCATTTAATCTGCTAAAACTAAAGGATTCATACACTCTCTGGGGCCGTATTCTATTTGGTTAGTTTGACATATCTCAAAATCATCATCCCTGCTTCACTCACCCAGTATACATTTTTTAGCATTAGCAGCTTTAATCTCAGCCCTAACTTACCCAGTTTTGACCAATCATATGGAGGTAACATTTACTTACTGTCTACTAGGGGTGTGTGTTGCCTGGGATTCGTATCCCTATACATAGGTCACGATCCGATATGATACATCCCGATATTAAAGTATAAGGAGATTATTGTGATTTTTTTATGTATATATATATATATATATATATATATATGATTTAAGAAACAACTAATCTGTAAATGTGTACACCTTCATGAGAACATTATGTATGAATTATATTATTATATTTTATTGGCATATTTTACACTCAAAACATTGGCTTTAACACGCCATGTGCCAACAACTTAAAATAAAAAAAATAACATACAATCTGCCTGTGGCTTTTAAACCAACTTTGACTTTAGTGCAACTTAACTGAGGTATTTGCCTAGAAAAACAAATCTTTTTAGATTTTATTGAAAAATCACAAGCTGGTCAACATGCCCAGGTTTCAATGCACTTCTTTGTGCAGTTACGATGTCTCCTGCAGTGGAAAAGACTTTCCTGGTTAAATGAAGGTTAAAAATAATTAAATAAATAAAACATTTCTTTTTTTTTAAATTAAAAAAAAAAAAATTGATATGGATGCATTTAGAAGCGATCCGAGAATCGCTCGACGTAATATCGCGATTTATCGCCGAATCAATTTTTTTCAACACCCCTACTGTCTACCTGTTGTTGAGGCCCTAATTTTCTCTTTAATGATGTTTCTGGGACTGTCGTTGCTTCATATTTCCTTTTATAGATAGTTAACACACGTCTCTTCCCTCTTTCTGTCTCTCTCTTTATTTTGGTGAGATAAACATTCCTTCCACCTTGATGGTTCATATCTGCTGTAACTATACTCAATGGGGAGAGACTTATCGTGGTCACAGCTTCTTAACTTGTTCAGTTTATTCATCAGGAAGATGAATCACTGATTGAACCGTCTCCCCATAGGCTGATTGGGGCTTATTGGCATTCACTTTTTGAGCGCTACATCAAGCTGTTGGTCATCAGGTTGTTTCTACGGAGAGGAAATTGGACATCCCAGTGCTGCTGATCCTCGATCAGCTGCTTTCTTTCCTCCCTGCCAGGCAAAAGCTGGTCAACGCAGCTGCTCCTGTGGAGCTCATAGTAGCAGTGCAGTGACTGCTCTGCAAAATAAAACCACACATTTCAATCAAATCAAATCAAACTTTAGCTATAGAGCGCTTTTCATTTATACAATATCATTAAAACCTTACATACAATAAAACCTACCCCCACACAAACACAAGAAACTGCAACATCATCACACAAACACGAAACACACATAAGCACAATGGCACATGATACCTGGCCATTTGAAACTTGTTAGCATGACCCTAAATTTAAAGGAAATATAAGAAAATTAAAGTGCAAGTCAGAGTTTCATTTATTTCTTAATGTCAAGGCAGCACTTAACTTTGAAGAAGGAATAACTTGGAACTTTAATCAGGCTGGTTTGATTCTTTCTTTCTTTCTTTCATTTATTTATTTATTTATTTATTCTTTTTATTTAAGTAGGGACAGTGCACATCAATGAACATTCAACAAATGTAAATATGTCAGATTATAGCCATATACTAATTCCATCGATTGTCCCTAGACAAGCTGATGTAAGAAAAATTCACACTTAATAAAACGAGGTGAAACACAAAATAATATACAAAAGGATTACATACAGGACAAGCAACATATGGATCATAAAATATAGTAATTTTACATTTAAATGGAACACTGGGATCAGAACAACTTCACTATCAAGGGAACTAACAGGATGCTGTAGGACAAAGAAAAGCAGTTCAGTTAAAGGAGTGCATACAGATCCAGAAAGGCATTTAATTTGAAAAATGTGAGATCAATCATAATTGCATGAATGGAATTCATTGTATATATTTATAAAATGTGGATTTAAGTTATTATAAATTTACATGATTTAGTTTCATATATTATTATCTTGTTATATTATTTTATTTAGTTTTGCACATATTAGTCTTTAACTGCTGTTTATATTTTTTCTCGTTGATTGTTATTATTTAATGTTTACATTGTTAGAGAGAGCACAGTTCACCAAGTCAACATACTGTACATTACATGGTCATTAAAGTTGATTCTGATTCATTATCTTCTAAAAAATAAAATAAACCATTCCATTTGTTAATAAAAGCAGTTATTTGTAACTGCAAGTCGTTTTAGCACCAGGTAAAAATCTAACACATGTTGATTTTTATTTCATTTCTGTTGCTGCCTAAATCAACAACATTCTTAAAATGGTTTGCGACCATTAGCTTGTATTCCAGGAATTAAAAAAAGTTTCATGCAGTGGTTAGAGGTTCTACTGCTCAGTCCAATAAGACCCCACAGATTTCCTAGATTTCCAGTCCTTCCTAAAGTTATTACTGGAATCAACAGTGGAAGCAAGCCATGTTATCCACTGAAAACCCATATTTAACTGGGAGAAAATGAAAAGTCACGTTTCAACATTAATTTCTAGCACAGATTAGCAGTAGCATGGCTAATATTCCCAACCAAACAAGATTGTCTCAGGCCGTGTTTACGTACATGGCAATAAATGTACTTGAGGTACTGCTACTGTATATTTGCTCAGTCTTTGTTTATGTGCAAAAATAAATTAAAAAAAAAAAAATCCCAGCACGTAAGGATATGTGTTCCAGTGTGGCTGTGTTTGCTTATCCATGCTGTAGTCCCAAGTATTTAATTTGTGTAATGTTGCCCAACTCTAAAAAGTTTCAACATCGGCTCAGCAGAGGGACTCCAGCAGCTGGCAGGAATAAACATAATGAGTTTTTCAGCATTGTAGCTGCACTCGGAGCCTCTTTGAATTATAGAGACTTAGAGCACCGGAGCGTAGAGGCCGCGTGTCCACCCGAGGGAAAGTTAACCAGGAAATACTCTCAGGCATCAATCAGCTCTGGATAGTGGGTAGAGGGGGGGGGGGGTCAGACCATGATGTCATAAATCCAGTCGCTCTCAAGGAAGTGTGTCCGCAAAGGAATTGTTTCCAGAGGATGAGACTTTTTGAATGAAACAGTTGGAGGTGGAACAAATGTATTGTAAAACAACAGAGTGGTACCAAATATCTATTACCCCCCCCCACTAAGACACTGTTACATTATTTTCCACATTAAAAACAGCTCAAAGTCTTCATTAATAAACATCCATCTGACAACAGTCATTTTGCCTTTGCTTTAGCTTGTTTCTCATTGGTTGCAGCACAAAGAAAACAGCAGAGATTGATATTGTAAGTGATCATTATTTTTCCCTGGGCTTGCATTGGTTTTCCTCTGAGTGCAACAAATTCCCCAACCACCGAAAACTGACACGTTTTGGAGTCCAAACATTGGACTTGTCTTAATGTCAGGGTGAGCCATCCAATCTGATATCTAATTGTATTGTTTTAGTTTTTTGTTTTGTTTTTCAAGTCTATGGACTGACTGACGAGCATATGGTATAACCTTTATGTGAAAGTCTTGAGCAATAGATTTAATCTGAACTTCTTATTTTTTCAAAAACCTTGATTGTGTTCGGAAACTTTTTTTTTTTTTTTTTTTTTCTCCTTTAAGGAAAACTGTTTACTGCAAATGTTGCAAAATGCCAGGGAGAAAGGTCAAAGTATTGTAAAAGTGGATTTATCATTCTGTTTGAAATACATAGGCGGCTGGTGACATTTGAGAGATGCTAAAATGTCATTGCATTGCTGAGCAGGTGCAGGCATGATGGAGACTTTAAGATAGAAAGAAAAATAAATAAATAAATAAATAAATAGATGGAACGAGCAGCATCTCAATACAGTTACAATTACATTTTCAATTACCCATGTTCAATTAAAATTCAGTTACGATTACAGTGACCAACATTTTTTTTCCAATTACAAACAAATTACAATTATTTTTATCCTCAGAAAGTCAATAACAATTATGTTCTCAATTACTAAAGTTCAATTACAATTAATCACAATTACTGAGCCTGAACTAAATGACCTAAAAGTTTTCTGTTAGCATCGCTTATGATAACGGGTCTTAAATCAGCTGTAAAATACACTAACAACAAACATCGATCAACTAATTCCTTCCCTATTTATTGGTTATCTTGTTCGTCTTCCTAATCAGTCAAAATATAGGTTTTAATATTTTTAGTGTGAGTGTTTGAGCCTTTTTTTGTCGATTAAAAAAATGAGTGATAAAATGTGGGAAAGTTTGATGTGAAACATATTTGAATAATTATTAACTACATATGTGTAGAACTGTACATAGAACTGTAACAAGGTTCGGTTGCGTAAAATTATAATTGCCAAATTTTTATCGAATTTTCATGGCAATTACAATTACAAAGTCAATTATTGATGACGACAGCAACAGCTAATTAAAATTACAATTACAATTATAATTACATACACCATAATAATAATTAATCATCAGTTACGCGATTACAATTCTTATTGACCCCAACCCTGGTCCCAACAGCATCAGGTTTAGTAGTTCAGAGACTTTTGGAAAGAAACCTGTTACATTAGAAGTTTGTTACAGTATTTTTTCTATTGATTTAACCTGCTACCATTACTTCTGCCATCACTATGCACTCTCATTTTATACTTTCTCCTTTTTCCGAGTCCTTTGAGTTTCATTAGCAATGACCACCCAAAAGATAAGACACTGGGCATCCAGATTTGTGTGCGTGCGTGTCGGCATAAGAATGTGTAATGTGCCCCACATGTCACTGTATTACTACCAGGGCTAATGAAGCCTGGGTTGTGAAGTATATTATTCATTTTTTTGTGGCTGTGCCGATTGGCGATGCACCTGTGTACACACACACACACACACACACACACACACACACGCACACACACGTACACGCTTGCATGCACACACACACACCATCTGTCCATAATGACCATTTTCTTTTTTGCTGCATAGCGCTACAGTCCCTTGAGTGGTCATTAGACGAGAGAGTTAGAGAGTGACTGATGGAGACAGACCACAGCTTCTAGAGTACTATAGACGTAGAGCGAGTTTTGCTTTGGTGGGGTGTGATCTCGGCATCAGTTTGGGTCGACCCTAATTTAAGGAATTGACGTCATATTTTGATTTTTTTCTTGCCGCCATTGAATGGTTTTATGAGCTTGGTTTTCCTTCAGTCATACAAATCCAAACCGCTACCTGAGGTTAGACAAAATAGGTTTGTTATCAGAAGAATTTTGATTACCAAAGTGAAGCAAATGGCAATAACTGAGGATATTGCTATGTGCAACAACTAAATGCCATCTACAAGTAAAAACTATAGTCTGAACCTATTGTTTTTGAGGGTCTGAGGTGATTCTTTCTGGTGCAAGGGCTGAAACACAGCAGTGAGGCTAATACCAATATATGCACTGCACTTTGCTCCCTGGCCCACGCTATTCCCTTCTGCTAGCTCCCGCTAATCCCCAGCAATTGTTGGACATGGCCGACAGATTTAAGGGGGCTTGGATGTGTGTGTTAATTAGAAAGTATTGGGATTGAACGACTAACAGACAGACCAACCATGGCTTCCATTAAAATATTTTGTAAACTGTTTTATAAGTCTCTCCAGAGTTGGATTTGGGCATGCCCTTTGTTTTTTGTGTTAATATGGCATGAGGTGGGATTCACTGTGTTTAAAGACATGAGACTCGTGTTATAGTTGGATCAAATGTTTTGTTCTGTGTTTAGTGTATCTGAGGTGTATGGCTGGCAATGATCTGGGTTTTAGTTTGTCCTTCTTCCACACAGGAAAGGAACGCAAAACACCCTGAGAACCTGTGTTTATGTCATTCTTATTTTTCTATGAAATTGTCACAGAAGAAGTTCTGAACAAGCCTTTTTCACCCTCTCTGTGTGTGGACAGTTAAATGATACTTTGTGAGAATATGATGTATACTAGTCTATCACCTACTGTATATCCCGCCCCCTGACTTACAACAACTTGTGATTTTATGTCACATGTTTAAAAGCCACCAAATCACCATTGAAATGCACAAAAACTTAACAGTATAGTTTATTTCCAAACCAGCTAAAGGCGAAACATTCAATCTGTTCTTACTGTCTTTTACGCAGACATTTCTGGATTGCAGATCTAGTGTTACTTGGAATATTATTTTACATTGTGATGGAATGTCTCTGTAATTTTCCTTTGTTTTTTGGTACACAGTGGTCCATCCTCTTGTTCTACTTACTGTATTCCTTTTTGTATTTGTAGGCAATTCTAATCAAATTCACTGTTTACTTTCATTTGTTGGTTCTCTAACAGAGGACACGGACGGTTTTGAAAATGATAAAACAGAGAAAAAGAGAAAGTACAGAGCTTTACTATTTCAGTAACTGTTACTAAAGTGAAACAACTTGTAATTTTAGGTCCAGAAATGTACTTATTTGCCACTAAATTGCCATAAAACCATCTAAACTGGTCAGTAGTTAGTTTTCAAGCATGCCTATAGCTTCACTTATGACTCTGCCAGAATCAATAGCCCAGCAAATGTTACAGAAAGTAATATTCCTGTACTTTAACGTCATTCCACACTGCTCAGCTCATTCACTTGTTGCATTTACAATATTGGTCTGTCTATGATTTATGCATTGTTTTAAATATCTGTAGCATATTCAATAACACATTGTCTCTCACACGGCGCTAAAATAAAGTGTCTGTGGTCATTTTTGTATTTCTGTCAACAAATGATGTTTGGATGGGACATTTGATTTATCAAAGAGAAACATTAGAGCTGAATCAAAGGAAGAATGAATCAAAAATACTTATGTTTCTTCATTCATTTCTCTTAACAGGGAGCTGAATGGAAACAACCTCACACGCATCACAAAGAGTGACTTTGCTGGACTGAAGTATCTACGCGTGCTGTAAGTATAAGAAATGTCTTTGTTAGTCACTCATGGAAACCTCTGCTCTGTCGGTGTATCCTGTCTACACACACACACACACACACACACACACATACACCCTCCTTGTCCCTCATAACTGCCCAAAACATGCAGTCCAATGCAGACCCCCCCTGTTAACACATGTAGGTAAAGTCTTTGATTCCTCTCATAATGAAATTCAGCAGCACTTGTGACTTCAGGTGATAAAGTAGCTGAAAAATTGTGTATGCATGCACACTTGTGAGGGGAGCCTTAGGTGTTAAGAAGGATTGCTGAAGGGAAAGCTATGTAGACCCCAACATGGTTTAAATGTACTTCAAGCTGTGCATAATTCTAAACACCAAAGCCTAACTTCAACCCTCCATTACTCCATTGCCTTCCTGGATCATCTTCCGATACCTGCTCACATTTCTGAGACACCCGAGGGTTAGAAGCTCCTTGTCGTTATGCTCTAATAACTTTCTCTGAGATAAAAATAATTCATTTGTGTTTCTTACAGCATAGTCACAAAATCTGTCACTCATTGCACATCTTTTTACTCACATCCAGTCATTTCTTGGTCAGTTGCAAGCTAACAATGTACCGGTACATAAAGCATGGTTAACATGGTGCAGGTGTGAGGGATTGCCTGCGTGAGCAACCAGGAACAAGTATCTCTCTGTAAAGCAGCAGCAGCATTAAGACTAACCGCGACTTGACCCTTGATCCTGCTGACCTCAGAGCAACCCTCAAAAGGAAAAGAAACAGGAAGGTTTATCTAGACAACCGTCAGCTGTCGTCTAGTCTGCCGAAAGTCGACTTTGCCAGTTTGCTTCCATTTAGCTCGCATGCAATGCTTACAAATGCCTCCACAGCAGTCTGAATGTTATGAACGACTGGGACTAAAAATGGAGAACAATAAAGGTGAAAGAGTTGATTAGAGACCAAAAACAATGAAGGACCGAGACAGGAAAAAGTTTTCTAAATCAACAGAACTAATCCTGATGTTTGGCCAGTTCCATCTAAATTCATGAGGAGGAGATCTGATGTGAATGTCATTGTTCCCCTCTATGTTTATAGAGAGTGGGCATTGATTAGCATTTATATTTGGTGCAGGAAGCCTAACCTGCTGACTGGCAGTTGCTGTGTAGGCCTTACAGGAGATATGAGTGGTTGACTTCCACACAGAGCAGCAGTGCTTGTTGATTCTAAACCTGATTCTCTCTTTGCTGATTTCTCAAATGATACTGAACACATCTGGGTTTTTTTTTTTCTTCAACATGCAAGTGACTACAAAATGTCTTCTTGCTTCTATGCATTCATTATGTGTTTCATTTACTTTCTCTTTTGTGTGTTGTGACGTTGTGATTTCTAACACTTTCATACCTGCTACCCATGATCATTTTTAATTGGCTAAAATCCTAGTGTATTCTTTACAGATCAATGAATCAAGCATCATTTACTACAAAAAGAAAGGAAAAAGGTTGAATTTGCCACTTGAAAGTTTGTTTTGGTCTTCGCTGTAGACTCTCTTATTGACATTTTCGCAAAAGTTTTGCGAAAATGTTTTGCGCATTGTGGGATCTTGAGTCCCCGTAAATGAATCCATGGACATTTTTTTTTTTTTTTACTTCATTCTTAACATGATTTCTTGTGTTTCTCTCCAGACAAGGAGGACAGTGGTTCTCTTGACACAATTTTTGTTCTAGGTTGTTGCTGGTATTCCCCATGATATCAGGATCAAGTAAAAACAAACTTCTATACATTGTGGGCTCCCGATCCCACAATGCAATGCAAGAAAATGTCAACAAATGGAGTGTTTACGGAGATTAAAACAAGCTTCCAAGTCTTTTTTTCTTCAATTTATTGCTCTATGGGATCTACACTAGGACATTATATAATAAATATTTTCATGTCCACCAGCTTTAGATCTAGACTGCGTAATCCCACTTTCTCTCAATTTTCCTGGTTGCAAAGACCCCGGAGGCCTCATCACACTTCCTGACAATTTTCCTGCATTTCGTCTTGTCTCCACCCAACTGCTACGTCTAGTGGATCACACCAGAACCCAGAGCCACTTTTTTTTGAGCCACCTTTGAAACTTTCCTGGCTGAAATCCCCACTTCCTTTGCCAAGATTCCACACTGTGCCCTCAGTTCACACCACTGCCCTCTCTGTGTGTCTGAGGAAGCAAAGTGTTGAATGTACTGCACAGGCTATGCATATGTGTTATAGTGACCCATGTGGATCACAATTGCTCTTTGTCCCTTTTTTTCCATAGACAGTTGATGGAGAACCAGATCACTGTGATCGAACGAGGGGCTTTTGATGACATGAAGGAGCTGGAGAGACTGTGAGTACACCCAAAGCTCTTCTTAAAAAGGTGGATGCAATCTCTCAACTTAATTCAGTCTCACCATGTATGAGATGAGGGTAATGAAACTAACAGGAGGAACTGATCGTAAAACGCGTTTTAAGTATGAGTTACTTCCCTGTCATTCCGTTGTGGTTGGCCTGTGCTGTGAGGGAACAATGTGCACTGAGGATATTCTTTATTACCGTAGCTTATTTGACAGGAATACACACAGTGCTGTGTCTGAGCTCTAGAATACTTCCTCAGTGGCTTTCAAATTGAACGGGAAGGCTCGTTCACAAGCAGACAACTTCATAAAAACAATCCGTTGTAGCAGATAACTTGTATACGGCTAATTCATCATTTGAAAACTACGGTATGTTAGAGCTTGCATTATGAAGTTTGAAACCGAGCACAGTTTGGCTTTGCTTCCCCTCCCCCTTTATGTTCGACTGCTACCCAAACATTAAGCAAACGCTTCCCTGTGCCAGACCAATGTGGAAATGAAGAGGCTCATTTCTCCTAATGTTTGAAAGCTGCTAACCCACCTGCAATTACAGTTCAGTGCAAGCGGAGCAGCAACCGACTATTACTGTCCGTAATGCACTAAATCTGCACCTCGGCTCACCAGGCACTCGTTTGTGAGCGGTACAAGTCCTAACATCTGCCTGAGTGTGTCTGAAGGCATGGCAGTTAGGATCCTTTTCAAATTTGCTCCCTCTCTGACTGCATTGGCTGCCTCGTCGCTCCAATGGGCCATTCAGAGGAGAGAGTTGTGGTTTCCAACAGATTAGCAACAGTCTGTTCCTCATTGACTTAATTGTTGTATCTGCATAAAAGCAGCCTGTCTTGTAAGTTTGTAAGTTGTTTGACATGGAGTCTGATGTCAGGCCCTGTTCCTGTGAGCACATCCTTGGGCATGAATGGCATTTAGTTCTTATAAAGACATTTGGAAACATATTGTTTTTATTAATAGATATAATCAGGTTTGTACAACCACAGGATGTAAAAAAATGAATTATCATATAGGCCTACAACAACACACGACAGCTCAAGCATACTGACCCACAGTAGCAGTGTGAAAATTCAGTTTGACATGATGTGACCCTCAGTTCATTGAAAGACAATAGCCCTTGGCTAGATTGACTCTATGGCAGCCTTCACACTTCAGGACACACATGCATGGATACGTACATTAAATCTCACTGGTTGATTAAACATTTTCCTTGCCACAGGCGGCTGAACCGTAATCAACTGCAGCAGCTTCCTGAGTTACTTTTTCAGAAGAACCCGGGCCTGTCTCGACTGTAAGTACAAATCATTTCAAAACATCTCTTTTTGCCTTGCTTTGCATTTTGTAAGTCCAGTCTGTTGATCAGAGATGTGTATCTGATTGATACCTTTATTTAACTTGAATGCAAAAAAAACAAAATAAGTTCAGTTGCACTTTTTTGTGAGATCTTGGTTAAACTGGACTTTCAGCGTGGTGGCTGTGTCAACTTTTATTGTCATCAAAAGGAAGTGAATGAGTGGAAATCTTGGCACACACATCATTGAACCTTTGAGCCAAGTGATCTGCAGTTTCTCTGTGTCAGTCTCTTTGCAAGACAATCCACTGGTGACAGGGAGGTGATGTTGAATGGACTCATGCTTTGGGACTCTTTAGATTTGAAAGTCAGGTCCAGCTGAAAAGAAGCCTGTTTTACTAAAAAGTCCAAGTATTCGTTTCACACCTTGCTTGAATGTTAAATTGTCTCACAATGTTGCATTCATACACTCGCTTATTTCATATGCAGGAAAATAACAAAGTACATTTAAACCTTTATTCCTATCTGTTTCAAGAATCAATATATTTAAATTTTCTGTCTTTCCAAGATAGAATCAGTGTCCCTGTTGCTTGCTGGTCAGTCCTTATTTTTTTTTTATTCCAGTCAGATTACCAGGAGCATCTGGGAATAATGAAACAGCGGGATATGGAAAAATGTTTTTTTTTTCCTTTTTCTATCCAGAGGTACAGGCAGTGCATGATCCCCAACCTCTGCCCTCCATCTGTTTATCTTTTGTTTGATGTTTAGCACCATCTTGAATCTATTTTTTTCCTCCACCTTTCTCCTCACATTACCAATCATTATGCCAAAGCCAGCCTCTGGAAATTTAGGCTAATGCTGCATCCTTAAACAAGAAGTCTTATCCTTTGGGCAGGCATGACCTTCTTATGCTTTGCTTACAACGAGCAGCACTGAGCTGTTTGTCTAGCTGGTATAGATACCGAGCAGACAGGGGCCGTCCAGACTAGAGGATGGCCTTGAACAAGTATGATTAGTCCATCTGGATCTGAGGACTCTGCCAACAGCCAGAGGATTGTGTTAGCAAAAACTGCTTCTTCCAATCTAACTTCATGGCCATTATCCTTAACCTACTGCTGGCTGTTTCTGCCATGTTTCACATAATAAGACTTTGTTTAACATTGCCTAATCACTTCACGATGTGTCTGTGTATACAATCATTTGTTCTTTATCCTTGGCTGGAACAAGAGAACCATAATAGACCTTGAAGCTTTTCAGGTGTCGATGTTCTGTACTTTAGTTTAAATAAATGTGCAACCCACAGCCATGGATTCAATGATGTTACGCACTTTGTGGTGCCAGGACTTGATTGACAGATCCCACTTGCTGACAGACATGTACTGCTTGTTAAAAATTAGGACTGCTTGTGTGTGATTAGGAACAGCAGTGGAATACAAAGATTTCTCCTGCGGTGTTTCTCTACTCCTGAGTACCGTGTGTCTAGGCCACACTGTGGGTTATGGTTAAAGCCTAATGTGGTTTAGTTACAGCCTTGTCTTCCTCTGGCCCGCAGCTTTTAACTGACTTAAAAGGTCTTCATCTCCCCAAGGAAGACCTTTGCTGCTATGTTACGTGTGCTTTTTTACGAGTGTGTGTGAGGATTACCAAGGAAAGGTAGAGAAAGACAGATGGAGAAAGTTGTGTGTCTTGCACTTGCTCTCAGAGCCCACTGTGGCTGGTTTGGGTCTGCCTTTATAATCCTGAGACAAGAGGTTAATGCAAAATCCCGCTGCCCTCAGATGGAGCACTTACCCAGATGGTTTTTCCTCACTTGGAAGTGGGATTAAGCCCTCCCCTTCCTCTTCTTTCTTTACCTTTAACGCCATGGCTGTTTCTCTTCTACTCCTGTTTGGTTCTCTCTTTTTTTTGCTCACGCTGGAGCTTGAGGGAGTTTGTATAGCCAAGTGGCTATTTGTCATAGACACCCTGCTGAGAAGACAAACAGAAAGAAGGGCAGAGGGTACGGACAACTAAGGAACAGCTGATGAGATCATTGCTTCCATTAAACTTTTGCGGAAAAGCTACAGGGCTAATAAAAGGGGGTTTGTTAAGTGAGCAGCGAAGCAGTGTTTTGTGGTGAGTGTCTTAAACACTTGATCCCAAGGAGTCGTTAGCTTTACAGCATAATTAGTCGGGTTTTTTTTCCTACAAAGGAGAAATGAAGAATGAGTCCTCTTGCTTGATGCGTTGATGGGTTTGACAAACAACCACAAAAGCAGGTTCTCAAGTTTTGAATTTTTCTTTTTCCTCAAGCATTGTGTTGGACTACACAGCCCTATGTACACCCTGCTCCTGTATCACTTCCCTTGCCTCGGGGGTATCGAGGACACTGATGCATGAGGAGCAGATGAAAGATAATTAAAACTGATACGAGATTATTAGATATAGTTAGTGTTAGGTAAAGCAGCCTGTGATTGATGGCACCACCGCCATACAATGATGGGAACAGAGATGAGAGGCGCTGCACAGATCATCAGCAAACAATAAGAGTGAAAATTGAGCTGCGTTCATCACGGTTAACGACCTGTTGCCCTCATACTGCCACCCCTAACGACTTTTACCTCATCCCACTTCCACCGCACCTCAGTTCTGTAATCTACTCATCCGGGTTTGTAATTAGTGCTTTAGCTCAGTGGGAGAGCGAGAGGAAGGAAGGACCGCGGGATAGTGAAGAAAAAGAAAAAAAGGTACATAGGTGAGCTAAGCAGGAGGAGGGCAGAGCAGTTAGGTTGATAGTTGGCCCCAGGGAACAGCAGCTGGTTTGGGCTGGGACTGTTGGTGGCAGGGGATTGGCAGTGGAGTGAAATGTAGCTTTTGATCAGTGGCCATGGTTACATGATGTTTTGTATTTGAAGTGTACTGCTTTGTGTTTACATGAAAATAGTAATTCCAAATTCAGGTTTACATGGAAAAGTGGTTATTGAATTCCGCTTTGGGTCTAGAAGTTGGAAAGAATTCTGATAGGGGCAAACGTAACATATTCATCCACATCTATCTGGAAAAAACACACAACAAACCTTTTCTTTTGGGCTACAACATAGTAGACCACATAATAACAACTGTTTTCATTTTGATTTTGATTGTAGTTTTGAAGCAGCAGACAATAACATGTTGTTTCACTTTGGGCCGCTGAGGAGGAGAAGGAAGATAAAGTACCGGACAATTGAGGCAAAAGGCTGTACTTTGGCCAATCAAAGCCAGCGGTTAATGTAACGGCTGCTCTACCTCCACTCTACAGGATGTTGAGTGGAAGCAGAACTTTCGGACAACCTGCCCATCATTAGTGAAGCTCTGTTTCCTGTTGCAAGCCTTAATGTCCCCCAATGATCCATGTGTACTGTGTCTGTGTGAATGTCCATGTTTATGCTTCCGTCCATCCACTCTTTTCATTATATCCATGTCGTCTAAGGCTTTTAATAAATAAATAGTCTTGGCTCGAGTCCGGGCGGCCATCTTGGATTATGTCATCACCAGCGTATCATTGCGACAGGACGAGAATGAGCAGAACGGCTGGAATTAATTTAAAGCGGAATTAAGTGTTTACATGATCGAGGAATTATTCCACTCGGAATTAAAATCAGAATAAACCAGCCACCTAATTCAGATTTAAGTTTAATTTGGAATGGCCATTTTCATTCGGAATGATGTGTTTACAAGGTCAGTTTAAAGAGGATTCAACTTTTATTCTGAATTTACTGTGTTGTCAGCTGGTGCCTTAAATAATAACCTGCAATGATTGTCTGTGTTTAACTGGACACTGCTTTCATTAATGGGCACTGTG